>NW_027640435.1:0-33710 GCF_949752795.1 Hyperoodon ampullatus
CAGAACCCAAGTATCCAATGATATGACAGACACAGTGGATGCCTTGCATGTTCTCGGCACCAAGTGAGTAACTGCACTCACAGTTAACCACTTGGAAGAGATAGAATGATCTGCTCATCCCTGGAATGAATTGGAGAGACCACGTATGTCCTAAAATGTTAGCAGTGCAAGGGAGCTTGAAGATGATCTTGCTTGCCTTTTCTTCTGTACATGGTCAAACAGAAAAAAGACTAACCCAAGGTCAAAGGAAGACGTAGTAACAGGGCAGAACTCTAAGTGGACTGTCCCCTATTAACAAGGGTGGGGAGAGTACTGTTAAAGTACCAGAGTATATTTTGCCAAAGAATGCCTCCTTCTTCTGCAGGTTGAAGATATGTTTGACTTCTACTTCTAAACCCTCTCTGTAGCTATTGTTGCATCTTCTGTTCCCAGTTGCTTTTGGCTTGAGCCCCAAATGTGCTTTATTTAAGGCAAGTTCAAAGAAAGGTTCTCTACACTGTTAATCACTGGAGCATCAAACTAAAGGTACTTGAGAGAAGAAGATGAAGGGCTAGTAGTGGCCAATCTTGGGCTACAGCCCATTGAGTCTGAGCAGAAAATAAAAATGAAAATAAATCCACATCTAGGCACACATGGTTAAACTTGTAAAGCACAAGGACAATCCCTAAAGCAACCAGAAAGAAAAGTCAGATTATCTGGAAAAGGTGAACAATTAGGCTGGCAACAGACTTCTTGTCTCCAACACCAAAGGCCAGAAGACAGAAGAATAATATCCTCAAATCCCTGATGGAACATAGATCGCAACCTAGTTCTACACATAGCTAAATGCTGATTCAAGAGTGAAGTAAGACAGCTTAGGCAAACAATGTCCATGGGAGGTATCACTCAGGGACTGCTGCTTAAAGAACTGTCGGAGGGTATACACATGGATGAAGGACACTGAAATTTAGGATGGGGAGGGATGTAAATAACAATGTTGGGCAAAAACACTGATTGATTTTGCATACAGATTTATAGCAAACTGAGTAATTATCATGCAGATGAATTTGAATAGGTTTAGAAATAAGAGAATACTAAAATGTTATACCACAGTGTCATGAAAGATAGGAGAGGGAATTAGATGTTCTATAGTTCTTGTAATATTCAGAAGAATAATCATGTTGACTAGAGTTTGTTAAGTCAAATATGTATTTTAAAAGTGAAGGAAACCACCAAAGAAGGGATAATTTAAAAAAAAATAAAGAAAGAAAATCCAATGAATGCAATAGAAGGAAAAATAAAGAGGAAAACAAGAATTAAAAAGCTGCATTAAATAAAAAATAAGATTATTGGATTAACCTTAAATTTATCATTAGTCACAATAAATAAATAAAATTTGCTAGTTTTAAGAAAGATGCGTGTATTAGAGTAAACACACTTTCCAGCTATATAATATTTTCAAGAGTTATAGATAAAAATAATAGCATGGAGATATTGAGAGTAAAAGAATTAGGAAAAAAGACAGTAAAAGTAAACAGTTTAAGTAGAAAACCTCAAGGAATCTACAAAATATTCCTAGAAATAGTGGGTGCAGCAAGGTCACAGGATATGACAGACATAGGCAAATTAATTCTATTTCTATATACTAGAAATGAATGTATGGACACCAGAATAAAAATACAGTGTCATTTATAATCCCTCAGAAGAATGAAATACTTAAGTGTAATGAAAACACCTAACGAAACATGAACAGGACTTGTATGCTGAAAACTACATAACACTGATAAGAAAACAAAGGAAATTTAAATAAATGGAGAGATATGCTGTGTCCATGGATTGGAAGACTCAGCATAGTAATGATGTCAGTTATCCACATATTGATATGTGAGTTTAATGTAATTCCTATCAAAATCCCAGCAAGATGTTTGGGTAGATATAGACAAGATTGTTCTAAAATGTATATGGAAAAGCAAAGAGACTAGAATAGCTAAAACAATGTTTTAAAAGAGTAATAAATTGGGAGTAATCATTCTACCCAATTTCAGGACTTACTATATAGCTACAGTAATCAAGACAGTGTAGTGTTGGCAGAGAAGTAGACACATAGATCAAAGGAACAGAGTAGAGAATTCAGATACAGACCCACACAAATATGTCCAATGATTTTTGACAAAAGTGGAAAAGTAATTCAAAGGAGGAAGAATAGCCTTTTCAACAAATGGTGCTGGAGCAGTTGGGCATCCAAAGGCAAAAACTAAAACAAAGAAGAGCTCTTGACCTAAGTTTCATGCCCTATAAAAATTAAATTAAAGTGGATAAAGGATTTACATGTATAATCATAAAAGCTTTAGAAAAAAAAGAGAAAAAAAAATCTGCAGATGTAGTGCCAGGCAAAGAGTTCATAGACTTAAGATCAAAAATGAAATTCATAAAAGAAAAAAATTGATAAGTAGGACTTCATCAAAATTAAAAAAAAGCAAAACCTTTTCTGCCTAAGACATTGCTAAGTGAATGAAAAGACAGGTTACAGAGTGAGAGAAAATATTTGCAAATCTGATAAAGGACTATTGTCTAGAATATATAAAGAACTCTCAAATCTCAACAATAAACAAACAATCCAATTAGACAACAGTCAAAGACATAAAGAACATTTCACCAAGGAAGATATACATACAACAAATAAGCACATCAAAAGATGTCAGCATCATTGCCATTAGGGAAATACAAATTAAAACCACAATGAAATATCATTACAGAGTTATCAGAGTGGTTAAAACAAAGATAGTGTGTATCTGTTAATCCCAAAATCCTAATTTACCCCCCCCCTTATAGATAACAACAAGGTCCTACTGTATAACACAGGGAACTATATTCAATATTTTTAATAACCTATAATGTAGAAGAATCTAAAAAAGAAAAAAATATGAATCACTTCGCTGTACACCTGAAACTAAAATAACATTGTAAATCAATAATACTTCAATAGAAAAATAAAAATAAAACAAAATAAAATGCAAAAAAAAAAAAAAAGATAGTGACAACACCAAATGGTGATGAGGAGGTAGAGAAACTGGATTACTCATATGTTGCTGATGTGAATGTAAAATGCTACAGCCACTCTGGAAAACAGTTTGGCAGTTTTCTTAAAAACTAAACATGCAACTACCATATGACCCAGCAATTGCATGCCTGGGCAATTTATCCTAGAGAAAAAAAGACTTATGTTCACATAAAAATCTGCACACAAATGTTGATAGCAGTTTTGTTCATAATATCTAAAACTGGAAACTACCCAGATGTCCTGCAATGAGTGAAAGGTTCAACTGTAGTATGTAATAATACTCAGTGATAAAAAAAAAGAACTCACTTTTGATACACACAACAACCTGGATGCATCTCTAAAGAATTATGCTGAGTGAAAAAAGTGAATCCCAAAAGGTTAAGTACTGTATGATCCTATCTATATAAGATTCTTGAAATGAGAAAATTATAGAAAGGGAGAACAGATTAGTGGTTACAAGGGGCTAAGGAGTGGTAAGGACAGGAAGGAGGTAGGTGTGGCTATAAAAGTTGAATGCGAGGAATCCTTGTGAATTTTCTGTACCTTGACTGAACCAGTGTCAATATCTGGGTTGTGATATTGGACTATAGTTTTGCAAGATGTTAACATTGGGTGAAACTGGGTAAAGGGTACATGGGATCTATTTTAGTTGTCTCTTACTACTGTATGTAAGCCTACAATTATCTTAAAATGAAAAGCTGTTTAAACAAACAAGCAAACAACTTCCACCTATTTTCTATTTACAAGGGACATAGTAATAAAAAAGATAATGATACAGAAATGTTGAGAGTAAAAAGATAAAAAAAAAAAAACAGTAAAAGCCCAATGCAAAGGAGAGATGGAACAGCAATATCAATAGCAGAAAAAATAGACTTAGAGACAAAAAAGTATTAGGGAAAATAATTTTGTTAGATAGTGTTTAAAACAACAACGATTCTCTAGGAACATATAACAATCCTGAACCTGTATGTACCTAACAGCACGTTTTCAAACTATATAGAGGAAGAATGGGCAGAACTATAATAATAATAGAAAATTTCAATTATAGTGGAAAATTTTAACATCTCTCAGAAACTGATAACTCAGGCAGACAAAAAGTTATTAAGGAAAATTCAAACAGTAAAAATAAGCTTGATCCAATGACTTATAAGAAAAGGAAGAGTGAGAGTGACAGAAAATGTAGAAATATAAATAGCCTTGTTTTTTTTTTTTTTTTTTTTTTTTTATTTTTATTTTTTGCTTTATCACAAATTTAATCAGTTATATGTATACATATGTTCCCATATCCCCTCCCTTTTGCGTCTCCCTCCCACCCTCCCTATCCCACCCCTCCAGGCGGTCACAAAGCACCGAGCTGATCTCCCTGTGCTATGCGGCTGCTTCCCACTAGCTATCTACCTTACGTTTGGTAGTGTATATATGTCCATGCCGCTCTTTCCCTTTGTCACAGCTTACCCTTCCCCCTCCCCATATCCTCAAGTCCATTCTCTAGTAGGTCTGTGTCTTTATTCCTGTCTTACCCCTATGTTCTTCATGACCTTTTTTTTTCTTAAATTCCATATATATGTGTCAGCATACAGTATTTGTCTTTCTCTTTCTGACTTACTTCACTCTGTATGACAGACTCTAGGTCCATCCACCTCATTACAAATAGTTCAATTTCATTTCTTTTTATGGCTGAGTAATATTCCATTGTATGTATGTGCCACATCTTCTTTACCCATTCATCCGATGATGGACACTTAGGTTGTTTCCATCTCCGGGCTATTGTAAATAGGGCTGCTATGAACATTTTGGTACATGTCTCTTTTTGAATTATGGTTTTCTCAGGGTATATGCCCAGTAGTGGGATTGCAGGGTCATATGGTAGTTCTATTTGTAGTTTTTTAAGGAACCTCCATACCGTTCTCCATAGTGGCTGTACCAATTCACATTCCCACCAGCAGTGCAAGAGTGTTCCCTTTTTTCCACACCCTCTCCAGCATTTATTGTTTCTAGATTTTTTGATGATGGCCATTCTGACTGGTGTGAGATGATATCTCATTGTAGTTTTGATTTGCATTTCTCTAATTAGTAAAGATGTTGAGCATCCTTTCATGTGTTTGTTGGCAGTCTGTATATCTTCTGTGGAGAAATGTCTATTTAGGTCTTCTGCCCATTTTTGGATTGGGTTGTTTGTTTTTTTGTTATTGAGCTGCATGAGCTGCTTATAAATTTTGGAGATTAATCCTTTGTCAGTTGCTTCATTTGCAAATATTTTCTCCCATTCTGAGGGTTGTCTTTTGGTCTTGTTTATGGTTTCCTTTGCTGTGCAAAAGCTTTTAAGTTTCATTAGGTCCCATGTGTTTATTTTTGTCTTTATTTCCATTTCTCTAGGAGGTGGGTCAAAAAGGATCTTGCTGTGATTTATGTCATAGAGTGTTCTGCCTATGTTGTCCTCTAAGAGTTTGATAGTGTCTGGCCTTACATTTAGGTCTTTAATCCATTTTGAGCTTATTTTTGTGTATGGTGTTAGGGAGTGATCGAATCTCATACTTTTACATGTCCCTGTCCAGTTTTCCCAACACCACTTATTGAAGAGACTGTCCTTTCTCCACTGTACATTCCTGCCTCCTTTATCAAAGATAAGGTGACCATATGTCCGTGGGTTTATCTCTGGGCTTTCTATCCTGTTCCATTGATCTATCTTTCTGTTTCTGTGCCAGTACCATACTGTCTTGATTACTGCAGCTTTGTAGTATAGTCTGAAGTCAGGGAGCCTGATTCCTCCAGCTCCATTTTTCGTTCTCAAGATTGCTTTGGCTATTCGTGGTCTTTTGTGTTTCCATACAAATTGTGAAATTTTTTGTTCTAGTTCTGTGAAAAATGCCAGTGGTATTTTGATAGGGATTGCATTGAATCTGTAGATTGCTTTGGGTAGTAGAGTCATTTTCACAATGTTGATTCTTCCAATCCAAGAACATGGTACATCTCTCCATCTATTTGTATCATCTTTAATTTCTTTCATCAGTGTCTTATAATTTTCTGCATACAGGTCTTTTGTCTCCTTAGGTAGGTTTATTCCTAGATATTTTATTCTTTTTGTTGCAGTGGTAAATGGGAGTGTTTCCTTGATTTCACTTTCAGATTTTTCATCATTAGTATATAGGAATGCCAGAGATTTCTGTGCATTAATTTTGTATCCTGCAACTTTACCAAATTCATTGATTAGCTCTAGTAGTTTTCTGGTAGCATCTTTAGGATTCTCTATGTATAGTATCATGTCATCTGCAAACAGTGACAGCTTTACTTCTTCTTTTCCAATTTGGATTCCTTTTATTTGCTTTTCTTCTCTGATTGCTGTGGCTAAAACTTCCAAAACTATGTTGAATAAGAGTGGTGAGAGTGGGCAACCTTGTCTTGTTCCTGATCTTAGTGGAAATGGTTTCAGTTTTTCACCATTGAGGACGATGCTGGCTGTGGGTTTGTCATATATGGCCTTTATTATGTTGAGGAAAGTTCCCTCTATGCCTACTTTCTGCAGGGTTTTTATCATGAATGGGTGTTGAATTTTGTCGAAAGCTTTCTCTGCATCTATTGAGATGATCATATGGTTTTTCTCCTTCAATTTGTTAATATGGTGTATCACGTTGATTGATTTGCGTATATTGAAGAATCCTTGCATTCCTGGGATAAACCCCACTTGATCATGGTGTATGATCCTTTTAATGTGCTGTTGGATTCTGTTTGCTAGTATTTTGTTGAGGATTTTTGCATCTATGTTCATCAGTGATATTGGCCTGTAGTTTTCTTTCTTTGTGACATCCTTGTCTGGTTTTGGTATCAAGGTGATGGTGGCCTCGTAGAATGAGTTTGGGAGTGTTCCTCCCTCTGCTATATTTTGGAAGAGTTTGAGAAGGATAGGCGTTAGCTCTTCTCTAAATGCTTGATAGAATTCGCCTGTGAAGCCATCTGGTCCTGGGCTTTTGTTTGTTGGAAGATTTTTTATCACAGTTTCAATTTCAGTGCTTGTGATTGGTCTGTTCATATGTTCTATTTCTTCCTGATTCAGTCTTGGCAGGTTGTGCATTTCTAAGAATTTGTCCATTTCTTCCAGGTTGTCCATTTTATTGGCATAGAGTTGCTTATAGTAATCTCTCACGATCTTTTGTATTTCTGCAGTGTCAGTTGTTACTTCTCCTTTTTCATTTCTAATTCTATTGATTTGAGTCTTCTCCCTTTTTTTCTTGATGAGTCTGGCTAATGGTTTATCAATTTTGTTTATCTTCTCAAAGAACCAGCTTTTAGTTTTATTGATCTTTGCTATTGTTTCCTTCATTTCTTTTTCATTTATTTCTGATCTGATTTTTATGATTTCTTTCCTTCTGCTAACTTTGGGATGTTTTTGTTCTTCTTTCTCTAATTGCTTTAGGTGCAAGGTTAGGTTGTTTAGTCGAGATATTTCCTGTTTCTTAAGGTGGGATTGTATTGCTATAAACTTCCCTCTTAGAACTGCTTTTGCTGCATCCCATAGGTTTTGGGTCGTCGTGTCTCCATTGTCATTTGTTTCTAGGTATTTTTTTATTTCCTCTTTGATTTCTTCAGTGATCACTTCGTTATTAAGTAATGTATTGTTTAGCCTCCATGTGTTTGTATTTTTTATAGCTCTTTTCCTGTAATTGATATCTAGTCTCATAGCATTGTGGTCGGAAAAGATACTTGATACAATTTCAATTTTCTTAAATTTACCAAGGCTTGATTTGTGACCCAAGATATGATCTATCCTGGAGAATGTTCCATGAGCACTTGAGAAAAATGTGTATTCTGTTGTTTTTGGATGGAATGTCCTATAAATATCAATTAAGTCCATCTTGTTTAATGTATCATTTAAAGCTTGTGTTTCCTTATTTATTTTCATTTTGGATGATCTGTCCATTGGTGAAAGTGGGGTGTTAAAGTCCCCTACTATGATTGTGTTACTGTCGATTTCTCCTTTTATGGCTGTTAGTGTTTGCCTTATGTATTGAGGTGCTCCTATGTTGGGTGCATAAATATTTACAATTGTTATATCTTCTTCTTGGATCGATCCCTTGATCATTATGTAGTGTCCTTCTTTGTCTCTTCTAGTAGTCTTTATTTTAAAGTCTATTTTGTCTGATATGAGAATTGCTACTCCAGCTTTCTTTTGGTTTCCATTTGCATGGAATATCTTTTTCCATCCCCTTACTTTCAGTCTGTATGTGTCTCTAGGTCTGAAGTGGGTCTCTTGTAGACAGCATATATATGGGTCTTGTTTTTGTATCCATTCAGCCAATCTGTGTCTTTTGGTGGGAGCGTTTAGTCCATTTACATTTAAGGTAATTATCGATATGTATGTTCCTATTCCCATTTTCTTAATTGTTTTGGGTTCGTTATTGTAGGTCTTTTCCTTCTGTTGTGTTTCTTGCCTAGAGAAGTTCCTTTAGCATTTGTTGTAAAGCTGGTTTGGTGGTGCTGAACTCTCTCAGCTTTTGCTTGTCTGTAAACGTTTTAATTTCTCCATCAAATCTGAATGAGATCCTTGCTGGGTAGAGTAATCTTGGTTGCAGGTTTCTCTCCTTCATCACTTTAATTATGTCCTGCCACTCCCTTCTGGCTTGTAGAGTTTCTGCTGAGAGATCAGCTGTTATCCTGATGGGGATTCCCTTGTGTGTTATTTGTTGTTTTTGCCTTGCTGCTTTTAATATGATTTCTTTGTGTTTAATTTTTGACAGTTTGATTAATATGTGTCTTGGCGTATTTCTCCTTGGATTTATTCTGTATGGGACTCTCTGTGCTTCTTGGACTTGATTAACTATTTCCTTTCCCATATTAGGGAAGTTTTCAACTATAATCTCTTCAAATATTTTCTCAGTCCCTTTCTTTTTCTCTTCTTCTTCTGGAACCCCTATAATTCGAATGTTGGTGCGTTTAATGTTGTCCCAGAGGTCTCTGATATTGTCCTCTGTTCTTTTCATTCTTTTCTCTTTATTTTGCTCTGCATTAGTTATTTCCACTATTTTATCTTCCACCTCACTTATCCGTTCTTCTGCCTCAGTTATTCTGCTATTGATCCCATCTAGAGTATTTTTCATTTCATTTATTGTGTTTTTAATCGATGCTTGATTCATCTTTAGTTCTACTAGGTCCTTGTTAACTGTTTCTTGCATTTTGTCTATTCTATTTCCAAGATTTTGGATCATCTTTACTATCATTATTCTGAATTCTTTTTCAGATAGACTGCCTATTACCTCTTCATTTGTTAGGTCTGGTGGGTTTTTATCTTGCTCCTTCTCCTGCTGTGTGTTTTTCTGTCTTCTCATTTTGCTTATGTTACTGTGTTTGGGGTCTCCTTTTTGCCGGCTGCAGGTTCGTAGTTCCTGTTGTTTTTGGTGTCTGTCCCCAGTGGCTAAGGTTGGTTTAGTGGGTTGTGTAGGTTTCCTGGTCGAGGGGACTAGTGCCTGTGTTCTGGTGGATGAGGCTGGATCTTGTCTTTCTGGTGGGCAGGTCCACGTCTGGTGGTGTGTTTTGGGGTGTCTGCAGACTTTTTATGATTTTAGGCCACCTCTCTGCTAATGGGTGGCGTTGTGTTCCTGTCTTGCTAGTTGTTTGGCATAGGGTGTCCAGCACTGTAGCTTGCTGGTCGTTGAGTGAAGCTGGGTGCTGGTGTTGAGATGGAGATCTCTGGAAGATTTTCGCCGTTTGATATTATGTGGAGCTGGGAGGTCTCTTGTGGACCAGTGTCCTGAAGTTGGCTCTCCCACCTCAGAGGCACAGTACTGACTCCTGGCTCCTCAATTTGGGATGATTTGTTGTCTATTCATGTATTCCACAGATGCAGGGTACATCAAGTTGATTGTGGAGCTTTAATCCGCTGCTTCTGAGGCTGCTGGGAGGGGTTTCCCTTTCTCTTCTTTGTTCTCACAGCTCCCGGGTCTCAGCTTTGGATTTGGCCCCGCCTCTGCGTGTAGGTCGCCGGAGGGCGTCTGTTCTTCGCTCAGACAGGAAAGGGTTAAAGGAGCAGCCTCTTCGGGAACTCTGGCTCACTCAGGCCGGGCGGGAGGGAGGGGCACGGAGTGCGGGGCGAGCCTGCAGCGGCAGAGGTCGGCGTGACGTTGCACCAGCCCGAGGCGCGCCGTGCGTTCTCCCAGGGAAGCCGCCCCTGGATCCCGGGACCCCGGCAGTGGCGGGCTGCTCAGGCTCCCGGAAGGGCGGTGTGGACAGTGACCTGCGCTCGCACACGGGCTTCTTGGCGGCGGCAGCAGCAGCCCCAGCGTCCCACGCCCGTCACTGGGCTCCGCGCTTTCAGTCGCGACTCGCGCCCGTCTGTGGAGCCCCTTTAAGCAGCGCTCTTAATCCCCTCTCCTCGCGCAGCAGGAAACCAAGAGGGAAGAACAAGTCTCTTGCCTCTTCGGCAGCTCCAGAGTTTTCCCGGACTCCCTCCCGGCTAGCTGTGGCACATTAGCCCCCTTCAGGCTGAGTTCTCGCCGCCAGCCCCAGTCCTCTCCCTGCGCTCTGACCGAAGCCCGAGCCTCAGCTTCCAGCGCCGCCCGCCCCGGCGGGCGAGCAGACAAGCCTCTCGGGCTGGTGAGTGCCGCTCGGCACCGATCCTCTGTGCGGGAATCTCTCCGCTTTGCCCTACCCAGGTATGTGGGGAGTTTCTTGCCTTTTGGGAGGTCTGGGGTCTTCTGCCAGCGTTCAGTAGGTGTTCTGTAGGAGTTGTTCCACGTGTAGCTGTATTTCTGGTGTATCCGTGAGGAGGGAGGTGATCTCCGCGTCTTACTCTTCCGCCATCTTCAAATAGCCTTGTTAAGAGCATATATAGCACAGCTATATATACACATTGTTTAAGGGGGATCTGGGGATCTGATTGTTTCTCAGACTTTGCAATGATTTTTTTCCCCCAGCTTCATTAAGATGTAATTGACTTATAACATTATGCAAGTTTAGGGTATACAATGTGATGATTTGATACATGTATATATTGCAAAATGTGTATACAATAAGGGTAGTTAACACATCCTTGTTATGGTGAGAATTTTAAAGCTCTACCATCCTAACAACTTTCAAGTATACAATAGAGTATTGTTAACTATAGTCACCATGCTGTACTTTAGATGCCCAGAACTTATTCATCTTATAACTGAAAGCTTGTACCCTTTGACCAATATATCCCTATTTACCTTAACCCTCAGCCACTGGCAACCACCATTCTTTCTGTTTCTATGAGTTTGATGTTTTCAGATTCCCATATAAGTGAGATCATGCAGTATTTGCCTTCCTCTATCTCATGTATGTATATACCACATTTTCTTTATCTATTCATGAATCAATGGACATTTAGGTTGTTTCCATGGCTTAGCAATTGTGAATAACGCTGCAGTGAACATGAGAGTGCAGATACCTCCTTGAGATAGATAGTGATTTCATTTACTTTGAATACATACTTAGAAGTGGAATTGCTGGATCATATGGTGGTTCTATTTTTATTTTTTTGAGGAATCTCTATGCTGTTTTTCATAGTGGCTGCACAAATTTACATTCCCAGCAACAGTGCAGAAGGGTCCCCTTTTCTCCACATTCTCACCAGCATTTATGTCTTGTCTTTCAATAATAGCCATTCTAGCAGCTGTCAGGTGGTATCTTGTGATTTTGATTTGCATTCCCTTGATGACTGGTGGTGTTGTGAACCTTCTCATGTAACTGTAGGTCATTTGTATATCTTCTTTGGAGAAGTGTCTGTTCAAGCCCTCTGCCCATTTTTTAATCAGATGACGATGGTGATGGTGACAGTGATGATGATGATGACGATTTCTGCTGTTGAGTTGCATGAGTTCCTTATATATTTTGGATATTAACCGCTTATCAGACATATGTTTTGCAAATATCTTCTTTCATTTGTAGGTTGCAGCACAATGTTTCGATCTGCAGGTGAGAAAGTAAAAGTTCAACCACACCTGCTTGCTTAATTGTTAATGTCTCTGTGAATTACTGAATCTATCCATGACACTGAGCTGCCACTGGTCTATTTCACAGGCTCCTGAATGCTTACCTGTAGGTCAAAGATAGTTTGTGAGGTCACTTTCACCAGTCTGCAGCAAAATGAGAAAAATAAGAGAGAGATGAAGTATGATTTCATGGTGGGGAATTTGTTCATCACTGCGCCTTTAAAAATGTCCTTTCTTCTATAAAATGATGCTGTTGATGTTATGTTTATTGTTGTTCTAATTTTCTTAATGGATGAAATTCAAAGTTTGAAATACTTAAAAATTGCAAATATATATATGTTCATCTTCAATATTTTAAGTGTTTCAAACTTTGAATTTTATCCATTAAGAAAATTAGAACAATAAACGTAATAACATCAACAGCATCATTTTGTAGGAGAAAGGACATTTTTAAAGGTACAGTGATTAACAAATAACCCACTACCATGTGTAAAATAGATAGCTAGTGGGAACATGCTGTATAGCACAGGGAGCTCAGCTAGGTGCTCTGTGATGACCTAGGTGGGTGGGATGGGTTAGGGAGTGGGAGGGAGGTCCAAGAGGGAGGGGATATATGTATACATATAGCTGATTCACTTTGTTGTACAACAGAAACTAACACAACACTGTAAAGCAACTATACTCCAATAAAAAATAAAAATTGCAAATGGATTATGACTCTCTCGTTCTTCCTGATTCTCCTCAGTGCACAGATCAGAGTCTGTGACATTTGGTGCCTTTTGTGTTATTTGCCATGGCAATTTGTTCCAAGCATTTTTACAAATGTGGCCTTCCTTCAAATGACCTTGAGGCTGATGACACTACACCCATTTACCAGAAGAGTAAGCTGAGTTTCAAAGATTTTTGGGGAACTATTGCTGCCTTGGATTTTTCACATTTATCATTTGACTCCATGTTCATGTCACTTTTTCAAGCAAACTTACCCTCTCCTTCCATTACCCAAGACATATTTGAGTCGGGTTTCTTTATGAATTGATGCTCTCCAAATCTTTGGGTTAGAGGTCTCACAAAGGTACACCTAGTTTAGAAATGGTAACTGACATGATTTATTTAGGGGGAGGGAGTTTCAAGCTCTCTGCATTAAGGTCCTGTCAATATGCCCTCTTAAATTATGTGCTTAAGAGAAGAAGGCTGCTTTAATAAAAATAGATCCTACACGACATGTTATTCTTTATAAATGGACCAAAGATCACAAAGAGCATACACTTACAAGATAATCTGAAAATGAACGGCCAAATAATATAATAATCACCAAATCCTTATTACTTGAAGCCTATATGTGCCAGGAGGCCCTTTCTCCTTTGATGATCAAGCCTGACCCCTATTAATTTTAATAGGAGTTAAGTAGTCACATCAAGAAAAGTATCAGTGAGTACTCTCAGCAAACCAACCCCGGAGATTAAGACCTCCACTTTTGGCTTTCTGCTGAAAATGTGACACATCGCCTGATGCTTATCTGCTTTTAATTGTGTGTTGTGTGTGTATGTTTTTCTCCCTTCTTTTTGCAGAGGAGGCAATTTGCAAATCGTTGCTATGTGCTTCCCTACAAGAAAGAGATAAATTATGTGAGAGGCTGTGGTGTTTGGCCTGTTTGATATCCTTTGCTGATAAATTGAAGTGTACCTTCATAATTAATACCCAATCTTTTCTGATTGACTCCATTGCACTAAAGCTTGAGGATATCTTACTGTAATGAAAAATGATTGTTGTGATGCACCCTGCCTTTTCCCCTCTTTTTATCTCCTCGTCAAAAATATGCACGGAACAAATCTACTGGAGGTTTTTTTGGACAGCGTCAGAAAGCTCTCTCGTTTTTATTAAGCAGCGTCTTCAAAGATTCAGCAGAGACAGACTTGCTTCTGTGAGCTTTTTAACATGTAAGTGACATTTCCCTGCGTTTAAATATGGCTTTGTTAGGCTGTGCTTGCAATCAGAATGCAAAAAAAAAAAAAAAAAAAAAAAAAAAAGCCCCGCTGTTAGAACCTGAAACCAAAGAGAAATAGATCCTCCTTTAGTTTCGCTCTTGAAATAGGAAGTCAAGGGAAAGCCAGAATCAGAGAAATCAAATTAGATTTAAAATTCCTGTGAGCTCTCAGAATGCAAGACCAGGATAAACATTTTGTCCTGAACAACTAAACCAAACAAAGCAAGATACCATTTAATAAGATTTTGTGATGGATAAGTGAGACTGTGCATTTGTGCCAGACCACATGGTTTAAGAAGAATTTAGAAAAACAGCTTACCAACTCCCTGCACTTCTCATTTAGAGGGGGCAAGAATGATTCAGGCCATTTTGCAGATGAGGAAATGGGCTCTGTAAGTGGGCATGACCTCTCAAGGCAGACCCAGGGTCAAAACAAAGGTCTTTTGACAGCTGTTGCCATTTAATAGCAGACTCCCCAACATTTTATGGTGATTTACAAGACAGGAGGTACCTATGGGGGAAATAGACAAAACATAGGAGAGATGGAGCCAGTGTCATCCCATTGGTGAGCCATTCCAAGCGTCTTCGATCTTCCTTTTCCAGAAAACCAGCCAGCCCACTGGTGTTTTTTAGCTGTATGATTTCTTTTTTTTTTTTTCATTTAAAATTATTTATTTATTTATTGATCTATAGTTGCTTTACAATATGATATTAGTTTCAGGTATACAGTATAGTGATTCAGTATTTTTACAGATTATACTCCATTAAAAGTTAAGATAATGGCTGTAATTCCTTGTGCTGTATAATACATGCTTGTTGATTATCCATTTTATACATAGGAGTTTATATCTCCTAGTTCCCTACCCCTATCTTGCCCCTCCCTCCTTCCCTCTCCCCACTGGTAATCACTAGTTTGTTTTCTATACCTGTGACTCTGTTTCTGTTTTGCTATATACATTCATTTGTTTTATTTTTTAGATTCCACATATAAGTGATATCATACAGTATTTGTCTGACTTATTTTATTAAGCATAACATTCTCTAGGTCTATCCATGTTGCCGCAAATGGCAATATTTCATTCCTTTTTAGAGCTGAGTAATGTTCCATTGTATATCTATCTATCTACATATACGTCATATCTTCTTTATTCATTTGTCTGTTGATGGACACTTGGGTTGCTTCCTTGTCTTAGCTATTGTAAATAGTGCTGCTATGAACATTGGGGTGCATATATCTTTTTGAATTTTTGTTTTTTCCATATGTATATACAGTTTTGCAATTGCTGGATCATATGGTAGTTCTATTTTCCATTTTCTGAGGAACCTCCATACTGTTTTCCATAGCGACTGCATACATTTACATTCCCACCAACAGGGTACAGGGTTCCTTTTTCTCCATACCCTCTCCAACATTTGTTATTTGTAGACTTTTTGATAATAGCCATTCTGACGGGTGTGAGGTGACATCTCATTGTTGGTTTCATTTGTATTTCTCTAATAATTAGCAATATTGAGCATTTTTTCTTGTGCCTATTGGCCATCTGTACATCTTCTTTGGAAAAATGTCTATTTGGGTCTTCTGCCCGTTTTTTGATTGGGTTAACTCTTTGATATTGTGTTGTATATATTTTGGATATTAACCTCTTATCAGTCATATCATTTGCAAATATTTTCTCTCATTCTGTAGGTTGTCTTTTCTTTTTGTCCATGGTTCCCTTTTCTTGCATAAGATTTTAGGTTTACTTATATCCCATTTGTTTATTTTTGCTTTTATGTCTTTTGCCTTCAGAGACAGATCCCCAAAAACTTTGCTTTGTTTTATATTAAAGGAAGTTCTGCCTATATTCTCTTCTAGGAGTTTCATGGTTTTAGGTTTTACATTTAGGTCTTTAATCCATTTTGAGTTTATTTTTGCATATGGTGTAAGGAAATGTACTAATCTTATTCTTTTACATGTAGCTGTTCAGTTTCCCAGCATCACTTGTTGAAGAAACTGTCTTTTCTCCACTGTATACTCTTGCGTCATTTGTTGAAGATTAATTGACCATAAGTGGGTGGGTTTATTTCTGGGTCTCTCCATTTTGTTCCATTGGTCTATGTGTTTTTGTTTTGTTTTGATTTTCCAGTACCATGCTTTTTTGATTACTGTAAGCTTTGTAGTATAGTCTGAAGTCCGGGAGGGTGATGCCTATAGCTCTGTTTTCTTTTTTTGTTGTTGTTGTTGTTTTCCCTCAAGATTACTTCCCACTGGCTTCCTGAGGGCTATCCCTCCACTTGATACTCATCGTTTCTCACCTATGGCTGCACTGCTAATCTAGGGTCTGGCTCTTTGTCATACTCATCAGCTCTCACTACCGCCATCAGAGTAATATTCCCCTGCTCTTTAAGATAGACCAGAGAAAAACCTCAGGGCCTGGGGTGGTGGGGTGGGGCACAGGGCAGTCTTTTGGAGGGACCTCAGCATCCCGAGAGCCAAAATTGCTGGTGTCAAGATGTTTTAGCTTTTGCAAGGCATCTGAGCTTCTGGAGGGGGCACAGAGTGACTTTACAAGACATGTGTCTGAAAACCCAAAGCTCTTGTTCCTAGAAGTAGACCATTATTTTTAAGTGCCTGCTGTGCAGGAATTTTGTAGGGAAACCAAACTAAGTCAAACTGAGCGTTTACATTTTTAAATGTCTTTCAAATAAGCTCATGCAATTCTGGCAATCCACAGCATGAAACTAACTATCCAACTACCCACCCATGCAAACTTCATTGGTCAAATACTAATTAAGTACATACTTTATGTAAAAATCTTGTCTACTGTGGAGCTTAGGTGTTGAAAGTTTCTGTAGAGAAATGTAATTCAGGGTAAGGAAAGAGACAGTGAGTGGAGGATCAGTGAAGTTGTGACTGAGGAGGTTGCCTCTGAGCAGTGACCTGATCAGAAAGAGTGAACAATGTAAAAGATGGGAAGGAGCATTCTAGGAGCAGAAGATGACAACATAAGAGGATTTTAGGGGTACATGACTATGAAACATAGGAAGACAACCAACGAGAGAGTTCTCTAAGACCTCTGAGCCTGAGAACATGCATCCATGAATGGACACCCCCAATTGCCACTGACCAGCCTCATGATTTGGGGAAAATTATTTCTTCTTGAAATTGTTTCCCAACAATTGGAACAGTTGGAAATAAGGGGATGGACTGAAAAAAAAATTCTAGGTCACTTTGACTAAAAATCCTGATTCCATGTGAGGTTGACCCCAATGACTTGATAATCCGTTTTTTTTTTTTCATTTCCCCTAAACCTATTTTCCATTCATATTAGAAAACTATGGTGAGTCCTCTTGGAATTCCAATCACAGGCTGCAGTGGTGGTTTCAGAGATACCAGATGTGAGGAATGATGAGACACATCATGTATTCTTGATGGAATATCCTTAGCACAGATAGAAAATCATTCTTCAGAATGAAAGCCAGAATGGGGTGCAAAAATGGGGAAAAATCATAAAAAGTAGTAAATGGATAATGATTATTCTGAAGAAGACAGTTCATGTGGTGAGAAAGCTCTGCTGCCAACCTCATGTCCATATTCAGTTGAGAGAGTGCCAAATCCTAACCGTTAGACCACCAGGGACATATTCAGTTAAGACATCATCTTGGAAAAAAAGATTGATATTAACGCTTCAATCCAGAATGTTTAGGAGAGACTACCCATGTTCCTGCCTTATAAATATATAGAGGCCATGGGTATGAAAGATCAGAAATTCAAGAACTGTTCCAGAAAAAAAAATCTTTTACCTCTTCCTTTGCAAAGAAAAACAAAATAAATTCCTGAGTTATTCAGTGATATATTATTGTATCTATTGTCTATTAAAATACATATTGCTTTAAAAAAATTGAAGTATAGTTGATTTACAATGTTGTGTTAGATTCAGGTGTGCAAAATAGTGATTCAGATATATATTATATGTATATTTTTTATATTTTCTTTTTTCAGATTCTTTTCCATTATAGGTTATTACAAGACATTGAATACAGTTCCCAGTGTTATACAGTAGATGCTGTTTTTTATTTTATATACAGTAGTGTGTATCTGTTAATCCCCAATTCCTAATTTATCCCTCACTCCCTCCTTTCCCCTTTGGTAGCCTTAAGTTTGTATTCTATGTCTGTGAGTCTATTTATGTTTTGTAAGTAAGTTCATTTGTGTTATTTTTTTTAGATTCCACATATAAGTAATATCGTATGATATTTGTCTTTCTCTCTCTGACTTAGTATAATAATCTCTAGGTCTATCCATGTTGCTGCAAATGGCATTATTTCATTCTTTTATATGGCTGAGTAGTATTCCATTGTATATATATGCCACATCTTCTTTATCCATTCAACTGTTAATAGACATTTAGGTTGCTTCCATGTCTTAGCTACTGTAAAGAGTACTGCTGTGAACACAGGGGTGCATGTATCTTTTCAAATTATAGTTTTCATCTTTTCCATATATATGTCCAGAAGTGTGATTACTGGATCATATGGTATCTCTAGTTTTAGTTTTTTAAGGAACCTCTATACTGTTCTCCATAGTGGATGCACCAATTTACGTTCCCACCAACAGTGTAGGAGGGTTTCCGTTTCTCCACACCGTCTCCAACATTTATTATTTGTAGAGTTTTTGGTGATGGCCACTCTAACTAATGTGAGGTGGTACCTCATTGTAGTTTTAATTTGCATTTCTCTAATTATTAGTGATGTTGAGCACTTCTCCAAAGAACCCACACAGATGGCCAACAGGGACATGAAAATATATTACTTTTTAAAAAATGTTTTGGAGATTTGTCCTAAACCTGTCAGTTGCAAGAATGCTTACAAGTTGGAACATTTGTTGGTAACTGAGTGCATGGTAATAAGAGGGCTTTGGTTGAAAGACCATGGATCTTAGGGTTAGAAGATAAAATTCAGGTCACAGCTCTTCATTTACTAGCTGTGTGACCTTAGTCAAGTTACTAGACTAGTCTAAACTTTGACTTAACAGTCTATAAATTAGGGGCATTACACCTGTCTAATTTACTTTATAGAGTGAGAAGCAAATAAAAACATGAAAATAAAATTCCTCCATTAACAGCAAAACACTGGCAAATATGAAGAAGAAATAAAAAGGAAGGAAAAATAGAGAAAAAAATTAGAAGAGGAGGAAGGGGGGGTGTTGATGGAAAGAACTAGACTCTTACACATTTTAATCCCAGTTAGAGTAGGCGTCAGACTTAGAGGATTTGAGCAGGTGTGGGTTGGACTCCGGACCCACATTCTTTCTCCAGCATGTTCAATACAATGCACAACATTGTAAATCAACTATACTTCAATAAAACTAATAAAAAAGAGATGTCGAGAAGAACTGGTGATGGAGCTGGACTGTGAAATCTTCTTAGAGTCAGGGAGAAAGGGGATTGACCCCAGTCTGCCTTAGAAATGTGGTACAGTCTGGAAAGTGAACATTGGAGGACAGGATAAAGGCATTCAGTAGTGCAGCTGCGAAACCTCATTCTTGGGATCCTCTCAAACATCATAGGAGATAGGCTTTGTTTTTTCTAGCTTACACTTAAAAACTGATGTATATGTATAACTGAATCACTTTGCTGTACACGTGAGACTCGCACAACATTGTAAATCAAATATACTCCAATATAAATAAAAATTAAATAAAAAACCCCCCTGATGTTCAAAGTGTTGAAATGGCTTTCTTCAGCTCTTAACCTATTTTTAAAGTGGACCTAGAATCCAGATCTGCAGACTCTGAAAGACATTCTCTGTTGACCACGTGTAGCTAGTTGTGCAAACTTGAAACTCAGGCTGAGGAGGTTGGAATCTCTGCTGCAGTGTATGGAGTATTATGAAGAGTTTTGTGCTGGGAGATGATTTGATGAACGTGGAGGCTTGATTCAGTGTCAATAAAATGTTTATGGAAGATCAGTCCGGAAGTAGCCAGGAACTGATTCACAATGACAGCAGTGGGAAAGATCAAGAAGAGACAGATGTGATATATATTTGGAGGAAGGAACGTGTGATGAAATTGTCAGAGTCAAAAGAGGGGCCGGGGAGACATGAATGACCTGGAAATTCCATGTACAGGACCAAGAATGAAGAACCAGACCCGATGGGACATAATGAAGAAAATTACAGCTACGAGGGTATGTGCTTGTGGCTTGAGGTTTGGGTTGCACAGAAATTTGATTCCTCTTGGAGATCACAAGTGCTCCCAAACCCTAGAATCAGCATTTGCCTTTGAGAATTAAAATCATCCCATCCACACACTATGGGTGGGTTAGCCATCTTTGGGCACGAACTTAGCAAACCATAAATGTGCACTGAAGCTTGGGTACAGCTCAAACCCAAATCAAGGAATCAGCAATAGTATCTAAGAGTCAGGGCTGGAATGAGCTTATCCTTTAGGATGTGGGTGCCTGGTGGCTCTTATTATGCTTACCAGGAGAAGAAGCTTTGTGATTAGCTGAAGGGTGGGCAGCCTGAGAAAAAGAACTGGGAAGTCCAGCTGACTAGACCTGGTAGGGCCCATAAGAACTGTCCCAGCAAAAGCAGTCCTTGGTTCAGAATTTTTCCTGGTGGTGATTCAGGTATGAGGCTGTCGTAACCAGATGTCAGAGTCACCCACTCACTGTCTGGGTCCCAGTGGCCATTCTCCTTAAGAAACCTTTGCGCTTCAGTAACTTTCTTGGTATAGCTGCATATGTAGAATGAATATTTTGGTCAACTTGGGCATTTTGTGACTGGCCGGTCAATTTCTTATCTGAACCGAGTCAATGAACATTTTGGTAGCTCTACATCTGACTTTTTGTGCTTGGTTAGCATGAGTCCAGGCATGAGGGATGGGTCATCTCTTCCAACCCAATCGAGTTCCTGAATGTGCCAAGGTGAATAGCAATTCCTGGTCCTGTACCATAATGAGGTCATGATTAGCAGCTTTTAGAAACATTCTTCTGTAACCACATGCTTTTCTCTCAAATGACAACACTCCATAATCTCTTGACGGCTGGGCTGGTTCACCTCTGTATGAGTTCTTTATGTCCAGGGCAAAGTCATGTACCTTTAAGCTCTGCCTTTCTCAGAGGAAGCACCCAGCAAAATAGAGAATGAATGAATGAAAGGAAGTTTGCTCACTTCAGTCTATCAAGGTTCTAATTCTGATGTTCTGTTTTTTTATGTGTGAAATATTGTCTCAAATGCTTCGCTCCCACCAAAATAAGCCTTGGTACAAGCAGGAGTTTTTATAAACATTTCACTGTGCTCAAGCCACACGGCCATTTATTAATGACACTTCCAAGCTCTGTTATTGTGCTCAAATTGGCAAAGGGGAGTTCTGTGCTCGCAGAATGCAATTCAAGAACCAATAAAAGTTGATTACATACATATGAAACGTATGGACTGGGGGTAGGAGTCTTGGATGGATTACAAAGCGGGTGTCATGTTTCATCTTCTGCATGGGGTTTTATGGGAGGCCCGCATGAAGCCACAGACTTCTACATCATCCCTTTCACTAAACATCATGTAAACAGAATCATGTTCTCATTCAAAAATATGTCTGTAAGATCACAGTTCAGAAAGAGGTCTAGGTTTTCTATCAACTTTAACTCTAACTGGAGAATCTTACAAGAAACTCAGTAATTAATTAGGAGGTACAGGAGGTCATCTTTAACTATGAACAATTAAAATAAAACAGACTATTAGTTCCCTGATTGGAGGGTGGCAGCTGGAGGTACACGATCTTATACAACGATGAGCTTTTTCTACTTCAAAATAGAGGCAGAAATAAAGCCATATTTCTCACTCCCCCACCCCCAAATTGTAGCATCTACTGATAAGTATGATTGAGAAAGCTCTTTTTTTTCACTAGCAAAAGAAAATGCCTGGCTACTCTGCAGGTTCTCTCTGGAACCTTGGCCACAGAAATACCCAAGCCTTATTCTGGTCCATGTTGAAACACGGCCACCTCTGGGTAGCCACATGGCAGTTGTTTGCCAGCCCCACAGCACAGCTGGTTTTGAGCAGGAAATGAGGGAGCCCTTCTCTGGGGAAAACTACAGGGAGTTTTTGGTGAGCAGAATGCAATTACCCTGGCTGGAAGTGTGCCAGGCTGGGATGGTACATGCCTGACGGTTGCAAAGGCATCACGAGACCCTCTCCCACATAGGCTGTGTTTTAAACAGAAGACAGAATGAGAATATAATTATGAGTGTCTTAATGACTATAAGATAATTACGATGATGTTAATAACTATAATATTTTTCAATAAAGATTCTTCAACTTTTCAAGGTTGAGAGTGAAAACCAGTGGACTCCACGATTGAAAACAATAGATTCATAATAAATGATCTACCAGTGGTAATAATCATCTTGATCAACGCCTTCAAAATTACTGACAGGCATGCATCAATTCTTTTGTGAGTTCTGGTGACTGGTTCTTTAGTAAGTTCTACTGGTCAAAATAGCATCATGAATTCTTTCCAGAGCTTACATTTACTTTAGAGTTTCACCAATCATTTTCACAGCCATTTCCTCTGTGCCCTCATGCCAATTTAAAAGCCTTTTGAAAAGATGTATGCTTTTATTTTCCCCAATTTACAGATGAGAAAACCAAGGCTTAAAGAGATGAACCGACTCGTTTACAATCATACATTGGTAAGTGCTAGAGCAATTACACTACATTAGTCCCTACACTTCACCACTCTTTCAGAGAAAACTTGAATAATACACATCATTCTTCCCCCAGAAATGCTAATTTATGTTTCTCAACATATTTTTAGTGCCAGATTTTAAAATTATGTAAGATGTAGCTTTGAAGTTGGAACCATCAAAAAGTTCAATCATGACTAGTTGACTAGAAAATATATCTGATAATAAAAAGTCAGTTCAAAAAATGGATTACATAATCCATTTTGCTAAACATAGCCTGCAAGAATCTAATGAGAGTCAACTCTGAAATCAATCACTCAAGAAGCTAAATTGTTAAAGTTCTTGTGAAGTAGTTTCCTGATAAATGGCATTCTTTGATGGAGCATCTGGGTAAATATGGTGCACTCATGATTGATCCTCCAGAATCTTGAGTTATTTTAAAAAGAATACTTCATTTTTTATGCTGATATGTGGTTGCAAAGAATGACACACATGGATTCAAATTCCGGTTCCACCATTCTCTGAATGACCTTGGAAATGGTCCTTCATTCTGGAGTAAGATGTCAGGAGGTAGAATAGAGTTGACATTATATGCAGAGCTATGAGTGATTAAATAATATATATGAAAATGTCTACAATGACCTCTCCACACAGATGTAAGCCCCAGAGCTTATCAAAATTATTTCTAAGAGTTATTTATAATTGTCTACCTTCAATCAAAGTAAAATATGAAAAGAATTTACAGGACATACTTCTCAATGCATAGATTAATTTTCATGACATTCCCTTGAGATTTAATTTGGATATTTATATTGAAGACAGAGTGAACTAAACCATATTTGGGAGTTGCAGATAGAAAATTCATTAACAAATAAAATAGAAACAGAGCAGAGAACTGTTTCAAATAACCAGAGGTCCAAAGCACTTGAGTTCTAGAAAAACTAGGCTCTTTCTAATTGAGTGACTTTTTGTTTCATCCATTTATTTATCTAATATTTGTTAAATGCCTACTAAATGATAGGTAATGTGCTAGGTGATGAGAATATAAAATTTTTAAAGCAGGGATAAATATAAAAAGTATACTCTTTGGTCTCAAGCAACTCACAGAATAACTGCTAAACAGATGTGGAGACAAAGTATTTTCATATAATAATTATATTTATGTGTAAGTGATGGTAGCTTAAGATCAAATCCTCTTGGAGACTCTAGATAATTTCCAGTGCCTTGAAGCATCACTAATCCTTGGTTACAAACAGCTGGCTGGGATGGGCAAGAATAGTACTGAATGGTAGACCTTGATTTTCAGATGTCCAAGATCTTCTTTATGGGCTTCCTTATGGGCTTTATGGGCTTCCTTATCTCTAGCTCAGCTTGTAGAATTCCTGCACAAACCCAGGAATCTTACATGTAAACAAAGCAATACTATTTTCTGACATAATCGTTGGGATGCCAGGGCTTTTTTGATATCTGTGAGAAATTAATGGGACATTCAGATCCAAATCTCCAATCCCATGCAAAGTCCGAGGTAACAGATGCAAACATGCAAACATGCTTGTCCCTCTTCTCTGTAGGGTCCCACTATTTTGTGACTTTTACCAGAAGTGTGGGTTAATTTCATGAATCCATCATTACACTTTGTAATATAGTCAGTGCTCCATATTAAGACTAGAAGGGGAAAAAAATCTTCAGGGCACTGCCAATTCTGAGCTGTCACCTCCAGCATCTTGTCTCTTTCTCATGATGGCAGATAAAAGGAAATGAGAGGGAACAATAGAACAGGAAGGGAGGGAGGAACAAGAGACTGAAAATCGCAAATCTGGAAGCTTCCTTAACACCGCTGAAACCTTTGTCCACAATTAGACATCACTATTTTCAGCATTCCTATCCCAGATCTCCTTCCCAATTAAATTGGCTGCATGTGTCAACGAGTTTCTATAGAAACATGTTTCCGCCTCTTGACAAAACTGTAAGGACCTACCTATAAATGTAGTATCTAAATCTCTTCCTTTTCATTGTGCAACGTATGACCTTTAGGAAAATTTGCAATGTTCATTATCCATTTCATTGAAAACAGGAGTCATATCTAATTCTTGAAGCATTTTTGGAAGCGAAAGAATTACACTCTGGCTTAATTTGCAAAATAATTGTGTTGACTCTCCAAGTAATAACGTACCATGGAGAACAGGAGACAAGGGGTTAGTAGGAGTTTAGGGCATATTCTATCAGAGTCCATGTATGATCTTGGGAAGTCGCTGGTGTTTTTAGTTTTCCAAGGACAGATTGGACTCTAGGTATCTTTTAGCAATATGACTCATTAGTCACAGGTAACATCTTTGGCCCTGAAAACTCACAGCTTTATTATTGACCCAACACAATTTTCACAACATTTCTTCATTTCATGAGAGAGTCTCAGGCTGCAGAAATGATGGGCATTCACTCTTCCTTCTCAACCTATGGAATGTTGGAGTGTGTGAGTGTTTCCTTTCATTTCCTTGAAGAAAGGGGCTATTGTATGGTTTCATGGGAATGGGAATTCATGGGAATTCCATAGATGGGATTAGTCTCCTCATCACAATAAACTCAGACAACATTAAAATTAGTAACTAGAACACACACACACATGCACACACACACACATACACACCACTGGAGTTAATGAAGTGGTGGGGGCGTTTCCCTATCTTTTTAATTCTTGAGCATCTTAGGGATCAAGATTTGGCATGTGACTCTGGGTATTTCTATTAGTATATAGTGAACTGGGGAAATTAAATACAATTTGGAAACAGAACTTAGATAACACATAATTTGCATAACTTCTTTTGTGCCAGTAAAAGAGATTGTGTTCAGATGCAACTGGGCCCTTGAAAAAGCCATCTAGCTACTTCTCATTTCACGACTCCTTTCTAATAATCCTTTCCAGAACCCCCAAGGATGGAGAGTTTGGAGGCTGCCTTTAACATCAGGCAGCAAGCCACACCCCTGCACCCTTACCGTGAGAGTACACCATATTTTTCATTTCTTCAACTTGCATTGGCAATCTGTTGTAGCATAATTTACACATTTACACATTTTAGAGAGCAAGGCACAGTCATTCAACTTAATTCCAAAAAACATAAGCACTGAAGGCCTGCCTCTGCACATTAGTTTTGCAAAGCATATGAATGCCTTTGCCGAAACCCAATGCAAGGCACAGGCTTATTTGGAATCTGTGTCAAGAAGTATCTGCTGTTTGTCATTTCCCACCCAAAATTCTCTGGAGTGGTCATTTTTAGCCCTTGGGTTGGGTTGACCTTTAAATGTTGATCTGGGGTCGGCAAGCCTTGGTCCTGGGTTCAGCCTACCTTCCAGGTCTGTGGGTTCACTAGCATTCTGCACACGCCAGGAATTCTGCTGACGAACTTGCTTCTAAGTGTCAGGGAAGCAGGTTTTGCCCAACTCTTCTATGAAGAGTCATTTGACTGATTCATCCTCCCACACTGACTATTTCTTTTAAATGGGCTTGTAAAGCTCAGTGGAAAACAGAGTTGGTGCCTCTTAGCTGGAGTAAAATCTTTGGAATTGCACAGAATTGGGTGCAAGACTCACCCCTTCCCTTTCTGGCCTGGTGACCTTGAAGGTGAACTTTACCCCTCTGGGATCCCATTTCCATTTCTGTCAACAGAAGGGAAAGGAGTTCACTAAAAATCTTGTGTTAAAAAAGTGGTGAGAAAAAATACGGGAAATAGCATTGGCACAGTGATCCCTTTGATATCCATTCTCTTCCCTTCTCTTTGCCGGTGGGAGGTGGAGCTGTCGCTCAGCATAGGAAAAGGACAAATCATTTGCAGAACAAAGTGTGCCTTGCATCTCTCCAGAGGAAGGCTCCTCTGAAAGACACTGTTTGTGACCCCCTCTGACAGTCGACTTGGTATACAGAGTAATTGAGTTTCCCTCCTATTCAATTGGGCTGCTTCCTTAAAAGTAGTGATTAAAACAGATTTACTGGAGGGCAGGATGACATTTATATGGACTAGAGGCATTTTCCTGTTCATTTTGTTTGGGGAGTAACCTTTCAGAAAGGGTAGATTTAATTTAGGGAACATTTCATTAAGCAAGGAACGGATCACTAGAAGGAATACTCTTACAAGGAAAAATGCCACCCTCTCCGAAGGGTGTGCTCAGTTTTAAAAATCTGACAGTTAAGGGATTTGAGGATTTGGAGAGGGAGGGGTATGCTTCTTTGAGTTGGTGGTACTTGGGTTTCTTGCCTTTTCTTTCTTTTGTTTGCCCTGACTTTTTTGGTTTTAAATAATCAGTGGTGCAAGAATGCCCATTCACTACTGCTGGCAATTGTTGGTGAAGTCGAAATAAATAGAGTCATATAAATGCAGACACTTTAGGTGCTAATCTGTATGTTGAATTTGTTCAAAGAGTGATCAATCTTTCCCCTGACCACAAAAGTCCACCTTCAGTTATTAGAGCTATTGGGAGATCTTTTAGGATGGCTGTATGTCAACTCTTTCTTAGCCAGAAAGTTGAATGTCCAGCAGAAAATGTCAAGGAATAGGATGGACTTTATTAGTTTGGAAAACAGAGTAGCCTAGGGGAATAACACACATTTACACAAAAGCAGCATTTATTCACCGAATCTTTCCTTCTTGACCCTAATAGAACAGAACACAAAGGTGTTTTTCAAAGGCCTTTGGGTGGTCTCTGGCAAGTCTTTTCGTGCGAGGAGGTTTTTCTTATGTTGTTCTCGTTGTGTTGTTGTTTTTGCCCCTTTGAGTGGTTTTCTCGCTGCCTCTCCTGGTTGTTCAGTCAAGTATTCTCTATGGCTCTCATGGCAAAATCTCAAAAAGACCATTTGAAACCAGGTTCCCAAACATCTCTTCTGTTCTTGAACTCAAAGTGTCTGTCCAAATACCAAGTGCACCATCCACTTTCTCCCTTTGGCATAGTACCAAGCCCAATAATATGAAGTCCTTGAAGATGCACTAATTCAATTACGTTTAGAATCTAGTGCAAACTGACTTAAATTTTATGCAAAAATCTAGTATCACCCTTGTTTCCATGAAATTTTCCCTGGACTAGAAAGACTTCAGTATCTTGTAATAACCTATAAAGAAAAGAAGAATCTGAAAAAATATATATAGACAGATAGATGATAGATAAATACATAGATAGACAGATACATAGACAGATAGATATTGATACCGAGCAGGACCCTGTGGGGCTCCTGGGCACAAAAGCCTTTCTGGAAATAGTCTTCATTCAGCCTCCACGACCTTCCCTGAGTTCCAAGGGGCAGGTTCAAACAGATGCTAATTAGAGAAGGGATGGTTTTTGAGACAAGGGAAGGACAGTCAAGAAACAATTGCACAGGCTTGGGGCGGAGTCCTGTTTCCCCCTCAAGGGATATGCATAACAATATCTTGAGCTGTTTTGCAGATACTGAAACCCGAACCAGGTGGGAGAAGTTAACTGTATGCTGCCCACAAGCACTGAACCACAGACCACGTGGAACCAGAAGGTTGACGATGCTAACTCCCACTTACCTCACCACCAACCAATCAGAAGATTGTCCACGAGCTGATCACGCCCTCTCTGAACCATTACTGTAAAACTCCTCACTACCCCCTCCAGGTTGGGACACACAGTTTTGAGGGTGTTAGCCTGCTGTGGCCCCCTTTGTCTGGCAAAGCAATAAAGCTATTCTTGTCTACTTCACCCAAAACTGTCTCTAAGATTTAATTTGGTGTCGGGGTACAGAGGCTATCTATAGATAGATAGATAGATAGATAGATAGATAGATAGATAGATAACTGAATCATTTTGATGTACACCTGAAGCTAACACATTGTAAATGAACTATGATTCAATTTGAAAAAAAAAATAGCTTTTCTAACAACACAGTCTACTATGTATGATAATGTATCACAGTTTTGTGGCATTCATTGATCAGAAAACATTCTGGAGGTAAGCTTTGAAATTTCTTGATGAATTAAAATATTTTTTAAGTGAATCTATTGCTTGGTGTACGTTTAAAAATTATTTCAGGCAAAAGTTCCCATTTTTTGGTCATCTTTCTAATTTGCAGACATTTGTAAAAACCTTGCAACAGAGGAGATGCTGTGAGACAAGCACTCTTATATGCTTGTTGCAGGAGGGTAAATTGGTATAATTTTTATGAAAGGCAATTTGCCAATATGCATCAGGAACATTAAATATGCTGGTGCCCTTTGACCTTGTAATTCTATTTCCAGGAACCCATTCTAAGAAAGTAATCCAACATAGCCATTTTCTATGAATTGTTTTATTTAAGCATTACTGCAATTATGAAGAAAAAAAGGGAAACTACAAAATACCCCCAAACAGGCCAAAGATTAGCTAAAGTATTATATATAAATATTAGATTATATAAATGAGGAAATTTTAGCAATATAATGAAATATTTATTGATGAGATTAAGAGCAAAATGCAGTGAACTCAACTCTATAAAATGTATATGCACAGAAGACAATGCAAATAAATCATGCCAAAGTACTTATTATTGGTTATTGTTTTGGACCATTTTTCCTTCTTACTTTATCATTTTTGTATTATAATCATGTAAAATAATTAAAAACATTCTAAGCAGTCATCATAATTTGGCCAAAATTGTGTGTGTGTTTAGATGAAGACATTTATTTTAGAAAAAATATGTCTAGCAAGAAAGATGAAACAAAGAAATAGTTGGGTTAAGTTCACATTCTTCAAACCTACTTGTGCTTCTAAAATAAAATTCTGCCTCTCTACACACTGGGTTCCTGGAAGCTGACCAAAATCTGCTCAGTAATATTAACTCCACTTAAAAAAGGGAAGAGAACATATTGAACGGCATTCACTTACGGTCTGGGTGCTTGGAGGAGATCAGTTGGTGAGTACCAAAGTGATGACATGCATGTTTCTATTTGCATGTTGAAAATTGACAGATAATTGAAAAGAATCAGCATATGCAATTTCTCTGAGGAAGCAAGCTGAAAAGTCAGAGGAACCTTGCCTACAAAGGCATCCTGTTGCCCAAAGTCTCGTTGCAGAATGTTCTAGAACCATATAACTTTTTAGTTATCCTCACATGGATTCTCTGCTTGTTGGGGACCATGAAGACCTTTGCCTGGCTGTCCAGCCAATGCAATAACACTGTGTATATTCAGAACTTCTTCCCTGTTCCTTTCTCCAATTACGATTGCTGAAAAATGGCAGAGACCTTACACAGGAAATCATCAGAAATCATAATCCATCCTGGAGCGTTATAGGGTATCCACAGAAATACTCTAGAGAACAGCCTTATCTACTTATTAGGTTTTAAACTAGAAATGGTAGGACTGGCTTTACATTAAACAAATATTTAATATATATATTTTAAAAGAATCATGACCATCTAACAATATTTTAAGGTTGCAGTCATGCACAAAATATACACACTAATAGATTAAAGAATAAAAGCATGTAGAAGTATAAAAGAAATATCAAATTTGTCCCTAATTAAAGAAAAACACAACTACTGAATAGAGAGGTTTTGCGGAGGGAACAAGAGATGGTGAAAGTCACAAAGCCAGAAAAATGGGGGAAGAGGCAGAGAGAGAGTTAAAAGAAATTTTACTAACAATAACATGAGATTTTGGCTGTAGCTGTGTAAGTTTAGACCTAAAATACCTTTGGGAAACTATAAATCTGAATTTACCACCTCGTTTTGCCCCCAGGGCAGGGGTAAGGGTGCTGAGAGGCAAACAATTTATCCGAGAACATTGCATGCACGTCTCTTTCCTTTAGTGCTCCAGTCTCCCACAAAATGTATTTATTTAACAAATGTCACCCAAAACAGCTTGGTAGCAGATGAGGTTTATTTAATGGCAGTAAAACAGGTAAAACATTCCCTACATTTTTTGTCTCTGTTTATGTTTCTATCAAAAAAAGAAAAAAAAAAACTGAGCTAGTTACAGCTCTTTACCCACTCAAACAGAACCGTGGCATATATTTGGGAAGTCATGCAAATTTCACTCAGTAACTGGCTAGGAAAATACACATCTCTATATTTTCTCAAAGCAATTTTTGATTTCTCTACCCAGAGGACAGGAGCATCCAATCCGGATTCAACTTTTTTTTATTTTAATATATTTTTTTTTTTTTCCGAATGCTTTCTCCTTCAAGATTTGCCGTCTCGATCTGGCACCGGTTTTAAGTTCTTTTAAGTCTACTGTTCTCTTCCTATTTTAGCTTTACTATGCTTTGGAGTGCCCTCTCAGTGAGGAAAAATCCCCCACCCGACCTCCCCCCCACCACCCCAGTCCTTTCAGCTGTAACCTTTCTACAAGTAAATGCTAATTGAAAAAGAAAGAACACCACTAATCTTGGAATTTAAATGCATTTAACAAAACCAATCTCACTCTAAATTGTTGTTTCGCCATTCCCTTTTCCCTAACAGATGTCGAGAAACTGCAATTCCTATTAAGAACACTTGACTGTTTACTCAGCACGAGAACTTCAGCCTCAGTCTGTATCAATCTAAACGCGTTTCGAGACGTCAGGACCCCGAAAAGTGCAGACAGTTAGTTGGTTATTTTTAAATGTAATCTTCACATAAAAGCATCACAGCGTTTTCCCTTTCACTTTGTCAACCTTTCTCTTTTTTAACGATGGCATCCAGCATCGGCAGACGAGGGGATTTTTATGACCCGTTTCATTTAAGTTGCTGTTGGCATGAGCAGTGGCTTTGTCATGAAGCGAATGAAATTATTAGTTAAGTTTATGAAGTTGATTGGGAGAAAATGTGCTGTCCGAGATTCTCTAGCCCAAACGCTTAACATCCGAAATGGAGTTGCGTTTTCCTGATGGTGTGTGCATGTGTATGGGCCCCCACTGGACACAGGTCGGCAGGGTGAGGGTCCCTGCTAGGTGGGGTCCCTGGTGTGGTACTGGCTGGTAGACGGGGATGCGATGAGCACACGTCCACGTCGGAATCTAGAGCACCCTCACACTCACTTGGCCTTATCCTCCAAGAGTCTTATCGTATTTGTCATTTGTTTAAAAGCACTTGCTTAGCACTTGGCATGTAACATACATATACTGCACGCGCGAGCTGCGTGATTTTGCAGCTCTGTGTTTGCACTGGGTTGTAGGGGCCCTTGTCATCTTGCCAGCACCAAGCTGCACGATTTGGAAAGTTATATTTTCAGAATTCTTGGCATTTTGACATGTTTTCCCTTTCCAGTTCACTGTCCCTTTGATTAAACTTATTAAGAATAGAAGAAAAAAAAAGAGATAAGGAAATAGTATCAAGTCAGAAATGGAAAAAAAAAATTCCCTGTTTGGAATGTAACTGGGACGTGTAGGTTTTGGTTCCCTGATAATAAATTGACTCAGGCAGTCAAGTGCTCTGATGTATCACCTTGACTTTGTATAGCAACTGATGATACAGCTCTTGTTTGCTCCATTTTATAGGTGAGAAAACTGAGGATCTGAAAGGGTGATTTGACCTCAAAGCTGGTCTGTAAAAGAGGCCAGACTAGTACTAAAGCTTATATATACTCTTATCCAGATCCTGCAGGTTGCTGGCATTTTTCCTTTTTGAATTTCCTTTTAAAACTCTTAAGAGACATTTAAACATATATGTAAGCTTTCTCACTACGTGGTAAGCTCCCGAAGGGCAGAATTTGTCCTGATTTTATATGATATAATCCCCAGAGCTTGCACACTCCAGCTGGTCATGTATTAGCAGTCAAATTATGAATTAAGGAACCAAAAAATACATTAATTGCTAGAGTTGCAGTCACATCTGCACCTTAGGTATAACTTTCCAATAGAAGCTGACTTTTCTAGCCTGAAGTTAAAAAAAAAAAAAAGGAAACATCCTGGGCACTGGATCCTGGCCCCCAGGTCAATTGGCATGTGTGGTTTAGGTTGAAAACTGTTTCCCTCACTTGTTTTAACAGCTTTACATGCTTTGGACTTCAGTGTGTGTCTGAGATTCTTTGGGTGAAAACAGGGTTGAACTCGGAGACAGGCATCCCAGCCCGGTGGACAGTCGTGGAATCTGGAATCAGGTGGGCCTGGCCCTGGACTCACCTCTCAAGCAGCTTCAGGAAAATGATCTTGTCTAAGACCCAATGTCCTCCTGATGATGGTGACAGGGGTCAGTCTTCCCCGCAGGGTGTCTGCCAGGACTAAGGGAAGTGCGGAGATGTGGTGACTTGTAACTGTACAGTCAGCTTCAGTTTATTAGTAAAAATTATAAACTTGAGCATCCAAACAGCAAAGGGCAGGGATTCTAACGTTTAGTCTTAAGCGTGCCCCGTCTCCTAATTTTCTCCTGTTTCCCATTTGTTTCCCATTTCTTTGTCTCTCTGTTGCTTCCCTGCCTCTGTCTCTTTCTGCTTTGCTTCTCTTTTCCTGACTCCTGCTCTCTCTCCATCTTCTGTTTCCTTCCTTCTTTCCTTCCTTTTCTCGCTTCCCACTTTTCTAGGTCTCAGTTTTCCCCTCCCTTATCTAGAAACCCTGTTCCCAGGCTCTGTTTGTACCTCGATCAGGAGTAGTAGGGAGCAGGGCGCCCAGAGGTGGGCAGTGGGAGGCATCAGTCATGGCTCCTGCTCTGGGGGTTTCCATGGGGACAGTCTGGGTTGAAGACTCTCTCCAGGGCAGGATGCTAACTGGATTGTTTTACTCCAGACACTTAGACTCTCAGAATCCCTCAGCGCCGGCTGAGAGGTATGGCCCTACATCTATCTGGAGAATCCTGGGGAGAAATCCAGCTCTGGTGTTCTCTCTGAGTGTGTCTTCCTCTTGTGTTCTTTGAGTTTCTTGGATCGTAGGTGACAACAGGAGGAAGTGAATAAAGGGAGGGGGAAGAGGGGAGATGCTAAGACTTAAAAATCTTAAAATAATTTAGTCCAATTTCTTTTATGCAGGAAGAAACTGAATCTCAGAGAGTTCAAGAGACGTTTCCAAGCTCACACAGAAGGAAACAAGGAGGAAAATTGAAACCCAGGTCTCTTGACGCTCAGATTTCTCTCCATTCTTCCTCCTGTTTCCTAGAAAGTGGACAAGGGAGGGGGTGGGGT
>NW_027640434.1:0-18000 GCF_949752795.1 Hyperoodon ampullatus
TGCGGTTCTTTTACACATATACATATGTCTGTTCTTCCTGGGATCCTTTTCCCATGTACCTTATGACAAAATGTTGAGTAGTCTTCTCTTGGTATTCTGTAGGTCTTTGGTGATTGTATATGTCACCTGTGTTTGTATATGTCTGTTAACCCCAATATCATAATGAAACCAATCCTCACAGCTTTCCATTGGTGAACCATAAGTCTGTTGAATGAATCTGTGATTGCCCTTCTGCGTGGAAATATCTTCCCTGGTATCCATTTTTCTGTCACACCTATAAGAGATATGATATGATATGTGTCTTTCACTTTCTGACTTACTACAAGTCACATGATTACCTCTAGACACACCTACGGTGCTGCAAATGGCATTGTGTCCTTTTATTCCTTGGCTTCTATTCTGCCTTAGTGAGGTCCATTTTCAACAATGTGATTCCCTGAGGGCTGAGGATTAGCTGACCTGGGTAGCCTGACCCTGCCGGCCGGCCCTCCCCAGGTGTGCCTGGGTTGAGGTCAATATAAACAGCGCTGCAGGCAGCAATAGCCCCTGAAGCTGTGCCTGACTCCATATTCTCTGCCCCGTCAGCAGTGTCGGGGCTGTGCTGGTTGGAGGGAGTGAGGGGCCATGGCTTTGTGCGTGGCCCGGTGTGAGTGGGTCTCTGCTGGACTTTCTGCAGGAGTTCCCAGGCTTCCACCTGTAAAGAAGAGGATGTGTCACCCATACATTCCGCTGGAATTTCTCTCCGGAAATAGGTGAGGAAGGAAAAAAGCAGTGGGGGCCGGGAAAGGAGGGGTATCTCAGGCAGGGCAATGGAAAGCTTCCAGAAGAGCGCCCAGGGCCAGGACCATCCTGGATGGCCTGCAGGCACCAAGTTGGCCTGCGTGCTGTCGCTGGTGTGGCTTCACGGCCCTTCCTCTAGGCTTTCAAGCCCCTGTACATATTCAGGTGTTTTACCTGGGAAGGGTGGGAAAAGTTCAACAGCAGCTGTCCTGGGGCTCAGCTCACGGTTACTCACAGATGCCTCGGCATGGCCCACAGCTTTGCAATGAGAACGCTCCTTGCGTTGGAGTGGGCTGCTGGCTCTATGGGAGATGATTCCCCACCTCTGTCCAATTTCAGAATTGTTTACCGCTGGAACAAGTGCCCTGATAGGGTATTCCTCTGTCTATCTGGTGGGTTCAGTTTTTTTTTTCTTTTTTGGTTCACGTTACATTTTATTCCTCTTTTATGTATTTATAGATATAAGCATGGAAATAATTCATTCATATAAATACATCTGTGTGAAGGGAATAACTTTTTCCTGTTTTATTTTTAAATTTGATTTTTAAAAATTTTGAAATTTAATTTTATTTATTTTTTATACAGCAGGTTATTATTAGTTATGTATTTTATGCATATACATGTATACAGGTCAATCCCAATCTCCCAACTCATCCCAACACCACCTCCCCATGGCTTCCCACACTTGGTGTCCATACGTGTATTCTCTACCTCTGTGTCTCTATTTCTTCCCTGCAAACAAGTTCATCTGTACCATTTCTCTAGGTTCCACATATATGCATTAATATACAATATTTGTTTTTCTCTTTCTGAATAACTTCATTCTGTATGACAGTCTCTAGATCCATCGACGTCGCTACAAATGACCCAGTTTCATTCCTTCCTATGGCTGAGTAATATTCCATTTTATATATGTACCACATCTTTATCCATTCGTCTGTCTGTGGGTATTTAGGTTGCTTCCATTACCTGGCTATTGTAAATAGTGCTGAAATGAGCATTGTGGTGAATGTGCCTTTTTGATTTATGGTTTTCTCTGGATATATGCCCAGAAGTGGGATTGCTGGATCATATGGTCATTCTATTTGTAGCTTTTTTTAAGGAAACTCCATACTGTTCTCCATCTTGACTGTATCAATTTACATTTCCACCACTAGTGGAAGAGGGATCCTTTTGTCCACACCCTCCCCAGAATTTGTTGTTTGTAGATTTTCTGATGATGCCGATTCTAACAGGTGTGAGGTGATACCTCATTGTAGTTTTGATTTGCATTTCTCTAATAATTAGTGATGTAGAGCAGCTTTTCATGTGCCCTCTTGGCCATCTCTGTGTCTTCTTTGAAGAAACGTCTCTTTAGATCTTCTGCCCATTTTTCTATTGGGTTGTTTGTTTTTTTAATATTAAGCTGCATGAGCTCTTTATATATATTGGAGATTAAACCTTTGTGCATTGATTCGTTTGCAAATATTTTCGCCCATTCTGAGGGAAGCCTTTTGCCATTCCCGTTTTTTTAACAAAAAAAGAAAGAAAGAAAAAGAAGCAGAACACTAATGTGTGTAAAATATGCCTTTTGAAACTGTCGTTTTGAAATACGGACGTCCTTTGAATTTTTTGGTCCATATATGACCCCAGGATTTGTATTCAGGGCAGGTGTCATTTACAGGCCTGCAATGATTTTGAATATCAACTGACCACTAGCGCTGGGATTAAAGTTGCTGTTGTGTGAAACGGCCACAAGGTGGCAGCAGTTCTCCCTTACCAAATCTGGTTATTAGGGCAACAGAGCCTCAATGGAAGTCGTGTTCTAGATTGGAATTTAGAATGGAATGTGCCAGGAGAAAGCCCCTCAAGTTTGTCTCACTACTTCTTGTTCGTGTTTTTAATTTAATTTTTTATTTTTTATTACAGCAAATTTGATTTCAATGTTTGGCTTGTTGTAGGTGTGGAAGATGTGGTTCTTTTACACATATACATATGTCTGTTCTTCCTGGGATCCTTTTCCCATGTACCTTATGACAGAATGTTGAGTAGTCTTCTCTTGGTATTCTGTAGGTCTTTGGTGATTATATATGTCACCTGTGTTTGTATATGTCTGTTAACCCCAATATCATAATGAAACCAATCCTCACACCTTTCCATTGGTGAACCATAAGTTTGTTGAATGAATCTGTGATTGCCCTTCTGCGTGGAAATATCTGCCCTGGTATCCATTTTTCGGTCACACCTATAAGATATATTATATGATATGTGTCTTTCACTTTCGGACTTACTACAAGTCACGTGATTACCTCTAGACACACCTACGGTGCTGCAAATGGCATTGTGTCCTTTTATTCCTTGGCTTCTATTCTGCCTTAGCGAGGTCCATTTTCAACAATGTGGTTTCCTGAGGGCTGAGGATTAGCTGACCTGGGTAGCCTGACCCTGCCGGCTGGCCCTCCCCAGGTGTGCCTGGGTTGAGGTCAATATAAACAGCGCTGCAGGCAGCAATAGCCCCTGAAGCTGTGCCTGACTCCATATTCTCTGTCCTGTCAGCAGTCTCGGGGCTGTGGTGGTGGGAGGGAGTGAGGGGCCACGGCTTTGTGGGTGGCCCGGTGTGAGTGGGTCTCTGCTGGACTTTCTGCAGGAGTTGCCAGGCTGCCACCTGTAAAGAAGAGGATGTGTCACCCATACCTTTCGCTGGAATTTCTCTCCGGAAATAGGTGAGGAAGGAAAAAAGCAGTGGGTGCCGGGACAGGAGGGGTATCTCAGGCAGGGCAATGGAAAGCTTCCAGAAGAGCGCCCAGGGCCAGGACCTTCCTGGCTGGCCTGCAGGCACCAAGTTTGCCTGCGTGCTGTCGCTGGTGTGGCTCCACAGCCCTTCCTCTAGGCTTTCAAGCCCTTGTACATATTCAGGTGTTTTACCTGGGAAGGGTGGGAAAAGTTCAACAGCAGCTGTCCTGGGGCTCAGCTCACGGTTACTCACAGATGCCTCGGCATGTCCCCCAGCTTTGCAATGAGGATGATCCTTCCGTAGGAGTGGGCTGCTGGCTCTATGGGAGATGATTCCCCACATCTGACCAATTTCATAATTGTTTACTGCTGGAGCAAGTGCCCTGATAGTGTTTTCCTCTGTATAACTGGTGGGTTCAGGTTTTTTTTTTTTTTTCTTTTTTGGTTCAAGTTAGATTTTATTCCTCTTTTATGTATTTATAGATATAAGCATGGAAATAATTCATTCATATAAATACATCTGTGTGAAGGGAAGAACTTTTTTCTGTTTTATTTTTAATTTTTTTAAAAAAAATTTTGAAATTTAATTTTATTTATTTTTTTATACAGCAGGTTATTATTAGTTATGTATTTTACGCATATACATGTATACAGTTCAATCCCAATCTCCCAACTCATCCCACCACCACCACCACATGGCTTCCCACCCTTGGTGTCCAACGTGTGTTCTTTACCTCTGTGTCTCTATTTCTTCCATGAAAACCAGTGCATCTGTTCCATTTTTCTAGGTTCCACCTCTATGCCTTAATATACAATATTTGTTTTTCTCTTTCTGACTTACTTCATTCTGTATGACAGTCTCTAGATCCATCGACGTCTCTACAAATGACCCAGTTTCATTCCTTCTTATGGCTGAGTAATATTCCATTATATATATGTACCACATCTTTATCCATTCGTCTGTCTGAGGGTATTTAGGTTGCTTCCATTACCTGGCTATTGTAAATAGTGCTGAAATGAGCATTGTAGTGAATGTGCCATTTTGATTTATGGTTTTCTCTGGGTATATGCCCAGAAGTGGGATTGCTGGATCATATGGTAATTCTATTTCTAGATTTTTGAAGGAAACTCCATAGTGTTCTCAATCGTGACTGTATCAATTTACATTTCCACCACTAGTGGAAGAGGGATCCTGTTGTCCACACCCTCCCCAGAATTCGTTGTTTGTAGATTTTCTGATGATGCCGATTCTAACAGGTGTGAGGTGATACCTCATTGTAGTTTTGATTTGCATTTCTCTAATACTTAGTGATGTTGAGCAGCTTTTCATGTGCGTCTTGGCCATCTCTGTGTCTTCTTTGAAGAAACGTCTCTTTAGATCTTCTGCCCATTTTTGTATTGGGTTGTTTGTTTTTTTAATATTAAGCTGCATGAGCTCTTTATATATATTGGAGATTAAACCTTTGTCCATTGATTCGTTTGCAAATATTTTCGCCCATTCTGAGAGATGCTTTTTGCCATTCCCGTTTTTTTAACAAAAAAAGAAAGAAAGAAAAAGAAGCAGAACACTAATGTGTGTAAAATATGCCTTTTGAAACTGACGGTTTGAAATATGGGCGTCCTTTGAATTTTTTGGTCGATATATGAACCCAGGATTTGTTTTAGGGGCAGGTGTCATTTACAGGCCTGCAATGATTTTGAATATCAACTGACCATTAGTGCTCTGATTAAAGCTGCTCTTGTGTGAAACGGCCGCAAGGTGGCAGCAGTTCTCCCATACCAAATCTGCTTACTGGGGAAACAGAGCCTCAATGGAAGTCGTGTTCTAGATTGGAATTTAGAATGGAATGTGCCAGGAGAAAGCCCCTCAAGTTTGTCTCACTACTTCTTGTTCGTGTTTTTAATTTAATTTTTTATTTTTTATTACAGCAAATTTGATTACAATGTTTGGCTTGTTGTAGGTGTGGAAGATTTGGTTCTTTTACACATATACATATGTCTGTTCTTCCTGGGATCCTTTTCCCATGTACCTTATGACAGAATGTTGAGTAGTCTTCTCTTGGTATTCTGTAGGTCTTTGGTGATTATATATGTCACCTGTGTTTGTATATGTCTGTTAACCCCAATATCATAATGAAACCAATCCTCACACCTTTCCATTGGTGAACCATAAGTTTGTTGAATGAATCTGTGATTGCCCTTCTCCGTGGAAATATCTGCCCTGGTATCCATTTTTTGGTCACACCTATAAGAGATATGATATGATATGTGTCTTTCACTTTCTCACTTACTACAAGTCACATGATTACCTCTAGACACACCTAAGGTGCTGCAAATGGCATTGTGTCCTTTTATTCCTTGGCTTCTATTCTGCCTTAGTGAGGTCCATTTTCAACAATGTGATTCCCTGAGGGCTGAGGATTAGCTGAACTGGGTAGCCTGACCCTGCTGGCCGGCCCTCCCCAGGTGTGCCTGGGTTGAGGTCAATATAAACAGCGCTGCAGGCAGCAAAAGCCCCTGAAGCTGTGCCTGACTCCATATTCTCTGCCCCATCAGCAGTCTCGGGGCTGTGCTGGTGGGAGGGAGTGAGGGGCCACGGCTTTGTGGGTGGCCCGGTGTGAGTGGGTCTCTGCTGGACTTTCTGCAGGAGTTGCCAGGCTTCCACCTGTAAAGAAGAGGATGTGTCACCCATACCTTCCGCTGGAATTTCTCTCCGGACAGAGGTGAGGAAGGAAAAAAGCAGTGGGGGCCGGGACAGGAGGGGTATCTCAGGCAGGGCAATGGAAAACTTCCAGAAGAGTGCCCAGGGCCAGGACCTTCCTGGCTGGCCTGCAGGCACCAAGTTGGCCTGCGTGCTGTCACTGGTGTGGCTCCACGGCCCTTCCTCTAGGCTTTCAAGCCCTTGTACATATTCAGGTGTTTTACCTGGGAATGGTGGAAAAGTTCAACAGCAGCTGGCCTGGCGCTCAGCTCACGGTTACTCACAGATGCCTCGGCATGGCCCCCAGCTTTTCCATGAGGACGCTCCTTGCATAGGAGTGGGCTGCTGGCTCTATGGGAGATGATTCCCCACCTCTGACCAATTTCAGAAGTATTTACTGCTGGAGCAAGTGCCCTGATAGGGTTTTCCTCTGTCTAACTGGTGGGTTCAGTTTTTTTTTTTCTTTTTTGGTTCAAGTTAGATTTTATTCCTCTTTTATGTATTTATAGATATAAGCATGGAAATAATTCATACATATAAATACATCTGTGTGAATGGGAAGAACTTTTTTCTGTTTTATTCTTAAATTTTATTTTTTAAAATTTTGAAATTTAATTTAAATTATTTTTTTATACAGCAGGTTATTATTAGTTATGTATTTTACTCATATACATGTATACAGGTCAATCCCAATCTCCCAACTCATCCCACCATCACCACCCCATGGCTTCCCACACTTGGTGTCCATACGTGTGTTCTCTACCTCTGTGTCTCTATTTCTTCCCTGCAAACCAGTTCATCTGTACCATTTCTCTAGGTTCCACATATATGCATTAATATACAATATTTGTTTTTCTCTTTCTGACTTACTTCATTCTGTATGACAGTCTCTAGATCCATCGACGTCTCTACAAATGACCCAGTGTCATTCCTTCTTATGGCTGAGTAATATTCCATTTTATATATGTACCACATCTTTATCCATTCGTCTGTCTGTGGGTATTTAGGTTGCTTCCATTACCTGGATATTGTAAATAGTGCTGAAATGAGCATTGTGGTGAATGTGCCTTTTTGAATTATGGTTTTCTCTGGGTATATGCCCAGAAATGGGATTGCTGGATCATATGGTAATTCTATTTCTAGTTTTTTTAAGGAAACTCCATACTGTTCTCCATCTTGACTATATCAATTTACATTTCCACCACTAGTGGAAGAGGGATACTTTTGTCCACACCCTCCCCAGAATTTGTTGTTTGTAGATTTTCTGATGATGCCGATTCTAACAGGTGTGAGGTGATACCTCATTGAAGTTTTGATTTGCATTTCTCTAATAATTAGTGATGTTGAGCAGCTTTTCATGTGCGTCTTGGCCATCTCTGTGTCTTCTTTGAAGAAACGTCTCTTTAGATCTTCTGCCCATCTTTCTATTGGGTTGTTTGTTTTTTTAATATTAAGCTGCATGAGCTCTTTATATATATTGGAGATTAAACCTTTGTCCATTGATTCGTTTTCAAATATTTTCGCCCATTCTGAGGGAAGCCTTTTGCCATTCCCGTTTTTTTAACAAAAAAAGAAAGAAAGAAAAAGAAGCAGAACACTAATGTGTGTAAAATATGCCTTTTGAAACTGTCGTTTTGAAATATGGACGTCCTTTGAATTTTTTGGTCGATATATGACCCCAGGATTTGTGTTCAGGGCAGGTGTCATTTACAGGCCTGCAATGATTTTGAATATCAACTGACCATTAGCGCTGGGATTAAAGCTGCTGTTGTGTGAAACGGCCACAAGGTGGCAGCAGTTCTCCCTTACCAAATCTGGTTACTGGGGCAACAGAGCCTCAAAGGAAGTCGTGTTCTAGATTGGAATTTAGAATGGAATGTGCCAGGAGAAAGCACCTCAAGTTTGTCTCACTACTTCTTGTTCGTGTTTTTAATTTAATTTTTTATTTTTTATTACAGCAAATTTGATTTCAATGTTTGGCTTGTTGTAGGTGTGGAAGATGTGGTTCTTTTACACATATACATATGTCTCTTCTTCCTGGGATCCTTTTCCCATGTACCTTATGACAGAATGTTGAGTAGTCTTCTCTTGGTATTCTGTAGGTCTTTGGTGATTATATATGTCACCTGTGTTTGTATATGTCTGTTAACCCCAATATCATAATGAAACCAATCCTCACACCTTTCCATTGGTGAACCATAAGTTTGTTGAATGAATCTGTGATTGCCCTTCTCCGTGGAAATATCTGCCCTAGTATCCATTTTTCGGTCACACCTATAAGAGATATGATATGATATGTGTCTTTCACTTTCGGACTTACTACAAGTCACGTGATTACCTCTAGACACACCTACGGTGCTGCAAATGGCATTGTGTCCTTTTATTCCTTGGCTTCTATTCTGCCTTAGCGAGGTCCATTTTCAACAATGTGATTTCCTGAGGGCTGAGGATTAGCTGACCTGGGTAGCCTGACCCTGCCTGCCGGCCCTCCCCAGGTGTGCCTGCGTTGAGGTCAATATAAACAGCGTTGCAGGCAGCAATAGCCCCTGAAGCTGTGCCTGACTCCATATTCTCTGTCCCGTCAGCAGTCTCGGGGCTGTGGTGGTGGGAGGGAGTGAGGGGCCACGGCTTTGTGGGTGGCCCGGTGTGAGTGGGTCTCTGCTGGACTTTCTGCAGGAGTTGCCAGGCTGCCACCTGTAAAGAAGAGGATGTGTCACCCATACCTTTCGCTGGAATTTCTCTCCGGACAGAGGTGAGGAAGGAAAAAAGCAGTGGGTGCCGGGACAGGAGGGGTATCTCAGGCAGGGCAATGGAAAGTTTCCAGAAGAGCGCCCAGGACCAGGACCTTCCTGGCTGGCCTGCAGGCACCAAGTTTGCCTGCGTGCTGTCGCTGGTGTGGCTCCACGGCCCTTCCTCTAGGCTTTCAAGCCCTTGTACATATTCAGGTGTTTTACCTGGGAAGGGTGGGAAAAGTTCAACAGCAGCTGTCCTGGGGCTCAGCTCACGGTTACTCACAGATGCCTCGGCATGTCCCCCAGCTTTGCAATGAGGACGATCCTTCCGTAGGAGTGGGCTGCTGGCTCTATGGGAGATGATTCCCCACCTCTGACCAATTTCAGAATTGTTTACTGCTGGAGCAAGTGCCGTCATAGGGTTTTCCTCTGTATAACTGGTGGGTTCAGGTTTTTTTTTTTTTTTCTCTTTTGGTTCAAGTTAGATTTTATTCCTCTTTTATGTATTTATAGATATAAGCATGGAAATAATTCATTCATATAAATACATCTGTGTGAAGGGAAGAAGTTTTTTCTGTTTTATTTTTAAATTTTTTTAAAAAAAATTTTGAAATTTAATTTTATTTATTTTTTTATACAGCAGGTTATTATTAGTTATGTATTTTAGGCATATACATGTATACAGTTCAATCCCAATCTCCCAACTCATCCCACCACCACCACCCCATGGCTTCCCACCCTTGGTGTCCAACGTGTGTTCTTTACCTCTGTGTCTCTATTTCTTCCATGCAAACCAGTTCATCTGTACCTTTTTTCTAGGTTCCACCTCTATGCCTTAATATACAATATTTGTTTTTCTCTTTCTGACTTACTTCATTCTGTATGACAGTCTCTAGATCCATCGACGTCTCTACAAATGACCCAGTTTCATTCCTTCTTATGGCTGAGCAATATTCCATTATATATATGTACCACATCTTTATCCATTCGTCTGTCTGAGGGTATTTAGGTTGCTTCCATTACCTGGCTATTTTAAATAGTGCTGAAATGAGCATTGTGGTGAATGTGCCTTTTTGATTTATGGTTTTCTCTGGGTATATGCCCAGAAGTGGGATTGCTGGATCATATGGTAATTCTATTTCTACTTTTTTGAAGGAAACTCCATACTGTTCTCCATCGTGACTGTATCAATTTACATTTCCACCACTAGTGGAAGAGGGATCCTGTTGTCCACACCCTCCCCAGAATTCGTTGTTTGTAGATTTTCTGATGATGCCGATTCTAACAGGTGTGAGGTGATACCTCATTGTAATTTTGATTTGCATTTCTCTAATAATTAGTGATGTTGAGCAGCTTTTCATGTGCGTCTTGGCCATCTCTGTGTCTTCTTTGAAGAAACGTCTCTTTAGATATTCTGCCCATTTTTGTATTGGGTTGTTTGCTTTTTTTTTAATATTAAGCTGCATGAGCTCTTTATATATATTGGAGATTAAACCTTTGTCCATTGATTCGTTTGCAAATATTTTCGACCATTCTGAGGGATGCTTTTTGCCATTCCCGTTTTTTTAACCAAAAAGGAAAGAAAGAAAAAGAAGCAGAACAATAATGTGTGTAAAATATGCCTTTTGAAACTGTCGTTTTGAAATATGGACATCGTTTGAATTTTTTGGTCGATATATGACCCCAGGATTTGGTTTAGGGCAGGTGTCATTTACAAGCCTGCAATTATTTTGAATACCAACTGACCATTAGAGCTGGGATTAAAGCTGCTGTTTTGTGAAACGGCCACACGGTGGCAGCAGTTCTCCCTTACCAAATCTGGTTACTGGGGCAACAGAGCCTCAATGGAAGTCGTGTTCTAGATTGGAATTTAGAATGGAATGTGCCAGGAGAAAGCCCCTCAAGTTTGTCTCACTACTTCTTGTTCGTGTTTTTAATTTAATTTTTTATTTTTTATTACAGCAAATTTGATTTCAATGTTTGGCTTGTTGTAGGTGTGGAAGATGTGGTTCTTTTACACATATACATATGTCTGTTCTTCCTGGGATCCTTTTCCCATGTACCTTATGACAGAATGTTGAGTAGTCTTCTCTTGGTATTGTGTGGGTCTTTGGTGATTATATATGTCACCTGTGTTTGTATATGTCTGTTAACCCCAATATCATAATGAAACCAATCCTCACACCTTTCCATTGGTGAACCATAAGTTTGTTGAATGAATCTGTGATTGCCCTTCTCCGTGGAAATATCTGCCCTGGTATCCATTTTTCGGTCACACCTATAAGAGATATGATATGATATGTGTCTTTCACTTTCTGACTTACTACAAGTCACGTGATTACCTCTAGACACACCTACGGTGCTGGAAATGGCATTGTGTCCTTTTATTCCTTGGCTTCTATTCTGCCTTAGCGAGGTCCATTTTCAACAATGTGATTCCCTGAGGGCTGAGGATTAACTGACCTGTGTAGCCTGACCCTGCCGGCCGGCCCTCCCCAGGTGTGCCTGGGTTGAGGTCAATATAAACAGCGCTGCAGTCAGCAATAGCCCCTGAAGCTGTGCCTGACTCCATATTCTCTGCCCCGTCAGCAGTCTCGGGTCTGTGCTGGTGGGAGGGAGTGAGGGGCCACGACTTTGTGGGTGGCCCGGTGTGAGTGGGTCTCTGCTGGACTTTCTGCAGGAGTTGCCAGGCTGCCACCTGTACAGAAGAGGGTGTGTCACCCATACCTTCTGCTTGAATTTCTCTCCGGACAGAGGTGAGGAAGGAAAAAAGCAGTGGGGGCCGGGACAGGAGGGGTATCTCAGGCAGGGCAATGGAAAGCTTCCAGAAGAGCGCCCAGGGCCGGGACCATCCTGGCTGGCCTGCAGGCACCAAGTTGGCCTGCGTGCTGTCGCTGGTGTGGCTCCACGGCCCTTCCTCTAGGCTTTCAAGCCCTTGTACATATTCAGGTGTTTTAGCTGGGAAGGGTGGGAAAAGGTCAACAGCAGCTGGCCTGGGGCTCAGCTCACGATTACTCACAGATGCCTCGGGTCCCTTTCACTGAGGAAGGTGTAGGTCTCGTCTATTCCATAGTTTGTTTTAGGAACGGTACCTGTGCTTATATCAAACTCTTGTTTTATGCATCACCCCACCTCTCCTTCCCCCTTAAGCATGCATAAGAGTGCTTTCCAAAGGTGAGACACTGTTCTCTTTCATAACTCAGTTCAAATGTAGCCATGTTTACAGGATCTTCATAAGTGATATCTTAATATAAGTTTCTTTTTCTGTGTGACTTATTTCACTTAGAAGCATCATACCTCAATCCACTCATTTTGCTGTTACTCGTCTTATGCCATTGATTGCATGGCTGAGGGATATTACATCGTACATAAGTACCACAATTTTTTGTACCACTTTTATATTTCCTGGGATATATAAGGTGTACCCAAGTTGAGGTCCTTGTAAGCAGTGCAGCCCTAAATTTTGGGGTGGCTCTGTCTTATTGAATTTCAGTTTTCCCAAGGTATATTCCGTAGACTGGAAGTGCCCTTGGCTCTGTAGCTCTGTTGTTTACTTGTTTTAGGGAACACAATGCACTCCTCCAGAGAGGCAGTTGGCAATTTAAATCCCGCCCATCAGCATAACAAGGCTCCCTGTTCTCCAGGGCCTGTCTTGCCTTTCTGGATTTTACACAGTTTGTCCATGCCCCTTTGACCAGTGGGAAGTGATACTTCTTTGTGGTGCAGATTTGCATTTCCCACTTGCTTGCTCAGCCAAAAAGGGCGTATGCGTTTTCTCCTGAATATATTCAGGAGAAAACGCATACGCCCTTTTTGCTCAAGTGCATCATTGTTGAAGTTGTTCCCTTCATTCTGTGCTTTAAAGTCGATTCCAACGTACCAGTTGAAATCTATTTCCTGCTATTGTGCCTAGCTTTCATGTCCACCTCGTTGCCTTCCCTCAACAGATTTTTGGACAACAGTTGTCTTTATTACTCTGCCAGTTTGTGAATTGCTGTGCCCCTATGTTCCATTTTTCAACTTGTTTTTTGTGAGCTGACCGAAAGTCCCAAATTGTGGTTCAGGACCTATAATGGTTGCCGGTGGGTGCCTGAGGTACTTTGGTTAATTCTTCTTCCTACTGGGAAATTAGAGTGACATGTGCCCGTCCAAATGCCTAAGAGCTACTCTCTCATTGGTTCTCCCTCTTCCCTTTCATCCTCTGCCTAATTGGCAATCTGTGCGAACCAGGATGTTAAAGGGCCTGTTTCTCCAAGTTGGGAGATTGATAGAAAAGCATTTGGAAAATCAAACCGGAGTACCAGGAGAGGGAGTATTCGTTGAGTTTTAGCAACCTTTCGTATTCACAGTGTGTCTATTCTCTATTTTTCCCTTACATGTTATATCTGTAGTAATATTCCCTTCAAGCTGGAGAGTTGGGAGCCATGGATAGCGTGCCATTCATTATTGCTTTAAAAGGTCTGAATTTGCTCACCGAATCTCACCAATTCTCTCATTCCCAAGTGTCCATCCTTATGCCACATCCAGTTGTCGTTGTAGATAGGGTCAGTCCAGGTTTCATCAGAGACCCTGAAGGAATTGTGAAGAAATTCCATTTTTGTTTTCTTTTGTTTTTGAAATTCATTTTTATAGTGGGTTGATCTGGTTTTCGCTGCCATGTTTATGCCAGTCTAGACACACTTGATTCCCTTATAGAGACATATCAATACATAGGTTTTAAGATTCTTACTAGTCAGATATATTCCTCTGCAGGAAATATGGGGTTTTGAGTCCCTTTCACTGAGGAAGGTGTAGGTCTTGTCTATTCCATAGTTGGTTTTTGGAACAGTACCTGTGCTTATATCAAACTCCGGTTTTATGCATCACCCCACCTCTCCTTCCCCCTTAAGCAGGCATAAGAGTGCTTTCTAAATGTGAGACTCTGTTCTCTTTCCTAACTCAGTTCAAGTGTAGCCATGTTTACAGGATCTTCATAAGTGATATCTTATGATAAGTTTCTTTTTCTGTGTGACTTATTTCACTTAGAATCCTCGTACCTTAATCTACTCATTTTGCTGCTACTGGTCTTATGACATTGACTTCATGGCTGAGGGATATTCCATCGTACATAAGTACCACAATTTTTTGAACCATTTTCATATTTCCTGGAATATTTAAGGAGTACCCAAGTTGAGGTTCTTGTAATCAGTTCAGCCCTAAATTTTGGGGTGGCTCTGCCTTATTGATTTTCAGTTTTCCGAAGGTATATTCCCTAGACGGGAAGTGCCCTTGGCTCCGTAGTTCTGTTGTTTACTTGTTTTAGGGAACACAATGCACTCCTCCAGAGATGCAGGTGGCAATTTACATCCTGCCCATCAGAATAACAAGACTCTTTGTTCTCCAGGGCCTGTCTTGCCTTTCTGGTTTTTACACATATTGTGGATGTCCCTTTTGACCAGTGGGAAGTAATACTTCTTTGTAGTGCAGATTTGCATTGCCCGCTTGCTTACTTGGACAAAAAGGGAATATGCGTTTTCTCCTTAATATATTCAGGAGAAAATGCATACGCCCTTTTTGGCCAAGTGAATCATTGTCGAAGTTGTGGCCCTCTTCCTGTGCTTTAAAGGCGATTCCAACGTACCTCTTGAAATCTGTTTCCTGCTATTCTGCCTCGCTTTCAAGTCCTCCTCGTTGCCTTCCCTTAACAGATTTTTGGACGATATTGTCCTTTATTACTCTGCCAGATAGTGAATTGCTGTGCCCTTGAGGTCATTTTTCAACTCGCTTTTTGTGAGCTGACCGCAAGTCCAAAATTTTGGTTCGGGACCGATGCTGGTTCCCGGTTGGTGGCTGAGACTTTGGTTACTTCTTCTTCCTGCTGGGAAGTTAGAGTGATATGTGCCCGTCCAAATGCCTAACAGCTACTCTCTCATTGGTTCTCCCTCTTCCCTTTCATCCTCTGCCAAATTGGAAACCTGTGTGAACCAGGAGGTTAAAGGGGCTGTCTCTCCAAGTTGGGAGGTTGATAGTAAAGGAGATGGAAAGTCAACCCAGAGCACCAGGAGAGGGAGTATTCGTTGAGTTTTAGAAAACTTTCGTATTCACAGTGGGTCCGTTCTCTAGGTTTCCCGTACATATTATAGCTGTAGTAATATTCCCTTCAACCTGGAGAGTTGGGACCCATGGAATGGGTGCCAGGCATTTGTGCTTTAAAGGGTCTGCATTTGCTCACCCAATCTCACTAATCCTCTCAGTCCCAAGTGTCCAGCCTTATGCCACATCCAGCTGTTGTTGTAGATAGGGTCATTCCAGGTTTCATCAGAGACCCTGAAGGAATTGTAAAGAATTTCCCAGTTTTTTTGTTTTGTTTTTGAAATTCCTTTTTATAGTGGGTTTGAGCTGATTCTCGCTGCCATGTTTATGCCAGTCTAGACACACTTGATTTCCTTACGGAGACATATCAATACATAGGTTTTAAGATTCTTACTAGTCAGATATATTCCTCTGCGGGAAATATGGGGTTTTGAGTCCCTTTCACTGAGGAAGGTGTAGGTCTTGTCTATTCCATAGTTGGTTTTTGGAACGGTACCTGTGCTTATATCAAACTCTGGTTTTATGCATCACCCCACCTCTCCTTCCCCCTTAAGCAGGCATGAGAGTGTTTTCTAAATGTTGGACACTGTTCTCTTTCCTAACTCAGTTCAAGTGTAGCCATGTTTACAGGATCTTCATAAGTGATATCTTATGATAAGTTTCTTTTTCTGTGTGACTTATTTCACTTAGAATCATCGTACCTGAATCCACCCATTTTGCTGCTACTGGTCTTATGACATTGATTTCATGGCTGAGGGATATTCCATCGTACGTAAGTACCACAATTTTTTCAACCATTTTTATATGTCCTAGGATATTTAAGGTGTACCCAAGTTGAGGTCCTTGTAAGCAGTACAGCCCTAAATTTTGGGGTGGCACTGTCTTATTGATTTTCAGTTTTCCCAAGGTATATTCCCTAGACTGGAAGTGCCCTTGGCTTTGTAGCTCTGTTGTTTCCTTGTTTTAGGGAACACAATGTACTCCTCCAGAGAGGCAGTTGGCAATTTACATCCCGCCCATCAGCATAACAAGGCTCCCTGTTCTCCAGGGCCTGTCTTGCCTTTCTGGTTTTTACACATTTTGTGGATGTCCCTTTTGACCGGTGAGATGTGATACTTCTTTGTAGTGCAGATTTGCATTTCCTGCTTGCATGCTTGGCCTAAAAGGCCTTATGCGTTTTCTCCTGAATATATTCAGGAGAAAACGCATACGCCCTTTTTGGCCAAGTGCATCATTGTCGAAGTTGTGTCCCTCTTCCTGTGCTTTAAAGGCGATTCCAACGTACCTCTTGAAATCTGTTTCCTGCTATTCTGCCTCGCTTTCAAGTCCGCCTCGTTGCCTTCCCTTAACAGATTTTCGGACGACAGTTGTCCTTTATTACTCTGCCAGTTTTTGAATTGCTGTGCCCTTGAGCTCCATTTTTCAACTCGTTTTTTGTGATCTGACCGCAAGTCCAAAATTTTGGTTTAGGACCTATGCTGCTTCCCAATGGGGGGCTGAGACTTTGATTAATTCTTCTTCCTGCTGGGAAGTTAGAGTGATATGTGCCGTTCAAATGCCTAACAGCTACTCTCTCATTGGTTCTCCCTCTTCCCTTTCATCCTCTGCAAAATTGGAAACCTGTGCGAACCAGGAGGTTAAAGGGGCTGTCTCTCCAAGTTGGGAGGTAGATAGTAAAGCAGATGGAAAGTCAAACCGGAGCACCAGGAGAGGGACTATTCGTTGAGTTTTAGAAACCTTTCGTATTCACAGTGTGTCCGTTCTCTAGGTTTCCCGTACATGTTATAGCTGTAGTAATATTCCCTTCAACCTGGAGAGTTGGGACCCATGGAATGGGAGCCAGGCATTTGTGCTGTAAAGGTTCTGCATTTGCTCACCCAATCTCACCAATCCTCTCAGTCCCAAGTGTCCAGCCTTATGCCACATCCAGCTGTCATTGTAGATAGGGTCATTCCAGGTTTCATCAGAGACCCTGAAGGAATTGTAAAGAATTTCCCAGTTTTTTTGTTTTGTTTTTGAAATTCCTTTTTATAGTGGGTTTGAGCTGATTCTCGCTGCCATGTTTATGCCAGTCTAGACACACTTGATTCCCTTACGGAGACATATCAATACATAGGTTTTAAGATTCTTACTAGTCAGATATATTCCTCTGCGGGAAATATGGGGCTTTGAATCCCTTTCACTGAGGAAGGTGTAGGTCTTGTCTATTCCATAGTTGGTTTTTGGAACGGTACCTGTGCTTATATCAAACTCTGGTTTTATGCATCACCCCACCTCTCCTTCCCCCTTAAGCAGGCATAAGAGTGTTTTCTAAATGTGAGACACTGTTCTCTTTCCTATCTCAGTTCAAGTGTAGCCATGTTTACAGGTTCTTCATAAGTGATATCTTACGATAAGTTTCTTTTTCTGTGTGACTTATTTCACTTAGAATCATCGTACCTGAATCCACCCATTTTGCTGCTACTGGTCTTAAGACATTGATTTCATGGCTGAGGAATATTCCATCGTACGTAAGTACCACAATTTTTTGAATCATTTTTATATTTCCTGGGATATTTAAGGTGTACCTAAGTTGAGGTCCTTGTAAGCAGTGCAACCCTAAATTTTGGGGTGGCTCTGTCTTATTGATTTTCAGTTTTCCCAAGGTATATTCCCTAGACTGGAAGTGCCCTTGGATCTGTAGCTCTGTTGTTTACTTGTTTTAGGGAACACAATGCACTCTTCCATAGAGGCTGTTGGCAATTTACATCCCGCCCATCAGCATAACAAGGCTCCCTGTTCTCCAGGGCCTGTCTTGCCTTTCTGGTTTTTACACATTTTGTGGATGTCCCTTTTGACCGGTGGGAAGTGATACTTCTTTGTAGTGCAGATTTGCATTGCCCGCTTGCTTGCTTGGCCAAAAAGGGCGTATGTGTTTTCTCCTGAATATATTCAGGGGAAAACGCATACGCCCTTTTTGGCCAAGTGCATCATTGTCGAAGTTGTGCCCCTCTTCCTGTGCTT
>NW_027640433.1:0-78000 GCF_949752795.1 Hyperoodon ampullatus
CATGTACGTTATGACAGAATGTTGAGTAGTCTTCTCTTGGTATTCCGTAGGTCTTTGGTGATTATATATTTCACCTGTGTTTGTATATGTCTGTTAACCCCAATATCCTAATGTATCCAATCCTCACAAATTTCCATTGGTGAACCATAAGTTTGTTGAATGAATCAGTGGTTGCCCTTCTCTGTGGAAATATCTTCACTGGTATCAATTTATAGGTAATACCTAAAGGTGATATCACACGATATGTGTCTTTCCCTTTCTGACTTACAATAAGTCACGTGATTACCTCTAGACTCATCTACGGTGCTGCAAATGGCATTGTGTCCTTTTTTTCCTTGGCTAATATTCTGTCTGTACATATACCTGTTCTTATTTGACCACTCATCTGTTGATGGACTTTTTGGTTGCTTCCATGTCATGGCTATTGTAATGCTGTGGCAATGTACATTTGCCTACCTGTGTCTTTCCAATTCTGTCTTCTTAGTTTATAGGCACAAGAGTGGGCCTGCTGGATCATATGGTAGCAAAATATTTACCTTGTAGAGGCACCTCCATTCTGTTCTCATTAGTGGCTCTTACCAGGTTACGTCCCACTTAAAGTTGAGGGAATTCACTTCTCCACAACACCTTTAGCATTTTTTGCTTGTAGTTTTTTTTGCTGATGTTTATTCTGACTAGTGTGTGCTGATACCACTTTGTGGTTGGATTTTCATGTGCCTCATAATCCCTTGAAATTGAGCTTTCTGGCATGTCCTATTTTTCGTCAAGCTGTGAGTACAGCTTACCTCTTCAAATTGTTTTCGTGAAGTATGTGTGACATTTAGAAATATTTTGGCCATTATCTCCCTCAAGACATTTTGAGGGCAGTTTTCATTTACAGCCCTCCAGTACTGGTGAATATGAAGTGACCCTTAGCCCAGGTTTTAAAGCTGCTGTTTCAGGTAATGAACAAAGGGCAGCAGCATTTCTGCTTTTCCCAATCTGGTAAGTAGGTAAACAGACCATCCTGGCAGTGGTGTTTCTCGGTTATATATTAGATTGTAATGTGCCCCCAAAAGCTGATGTCTCCTTACTTATGTTTGTGTTATCAATTGGATTTATATATTTTTTATTAGAGTGATATTCCATTGTGTACATGGACCACTTCTTCTTTGTGCATTCCTCTGTTGATGGAGATTTTCGTAGCTTCCAAGTGTTGGCTATGGGAAATATTGCTGGACTGCAGTATTGCCAGCGTGTGGCTTTTCTTTTGCAGTACGTGGACCTCTCACTGCCGTGGACACTCCCATTGCAGAGCACAGGCTCCAGATGCGCATGCACAGCAGCCATAGCTCACGGGACCAGGCGCTCCGCCTCATGTGGGATCTTCCCGACCCGGGGCATGAACCCGTGTCCCCTGCATTGGCAGGCGGACTCTCAACCACTGTGCCACCAGTGAAGCGCAGCCTGTGTCTTTTTGATTCTCATCCACTCAGGCGATAGGCCCAGCAGTGGGTATGCTTGATTGAATGGTATCTCAGTTATTACCTTTACAAGGCACCTCTTTTTTTGTTTTCATTACTGGCTCTTACCATGTCCCACGTTGAACCAAGGGTAGGAATTTCTCCAAAACCCCTTCAGCATTTATTGTTTGCAGAATTTTTGCTGATGGCCATTCTGACTGGTGTGAGGTGATAGGTGTTTTTAATTTGGATTTGCATCTCTTTAATTATTCCTAATGTTCAGCATTTTTCCATGCCTTTTTAAATTTCTGGTACAGAAAAACAGAAAAAAAAAACGGAGAGTACAATTAACCTCTTGAAATTGTCTTCTTGGATTGTTGCCCTGTTTTGAATTTTTTGGTCAATTTTTGACCCCAGGATTGTTTTTGAGGGCAGGTGTCATTTGCAGGCTGCAATGAGTGTGAATATTTAGTGACCATTAGCACTGGGTTTAAAGCTGCTGTTTTGGGAAACGGCCACAAGGCGGCAGCATTTCTCCATTCCCAAATCTGGTTACTTGGGCAGCTGAGCCTTTCTGGGATGAATGGAATACAGAAGAAGACATCATTGAAGTCTAGTACAGAATCCCATGTCCTTGTGGAAGGTAGAATGAGCAGCAGGGTGTAGGAATTAGGAACTACTGGATGTATATCCTCGGTGGCTTCACTGACATCGTTTAGCAGGTCCCCAGCAGCCCATGGGGCTCTCGTGGTCAGGGCAATTCCAGGATATGGAGCTCACCTGGGCAAGACCCCCTTACCCGCCACCAATGGGGCCCTCGTGGTCAGGCCCCTCCCAGGATACAGAGCTCCTCTGGACAGATAGCCCGTCAGGGTTGGGCACACAGGAACCGTGCACGTAGCCCTCATTGCAAAGCACCCCAGATCAACTGTCACTCAGCTGACCAGAGCACCTCAGTGCAGGACTTGAACTAACAAACAGCAGCTCTGACAGGCCTGTGACCCTGGGCATCACTCTGTGTGGCCTCCCTTTGCCTGGTCTTTCAGAGACTTCCACTGCAGCTGGGGCACCAGGCCTCTGTCTCTACCCATCACCCCTCCTCTCCCTGACTCCTGGGTTCCTCTCATTAGGAGAGGGTCTTCTTGAAGTTGTCTCCCACTCATGGGCCAGATAAAATGATTAGAAAACGAGCCAGAGCTGCAGCCCCTTGTCTATCCTGACACTCAGGAGCCCACACCTGTTCCTTGGACCTGGCCGGTTCAGCGAGGTCCATTTTCTGCAATGTGAGTCCCTGAGGGGTGAAGATTGGCTGAACTGGGTAGCCTGACCCTGCCGGCCAGCCCTCCCCAGGTGTGCCTGGTTTGAGGTTAATATAAACACGGCTCCGGGCAGCAAGAGCCCCTGCAGCTGTGCCTGACGCCATTTTCTCTGCCCCATCAGCAGTCTCGGGGCTGTGCTGGTGGGAGGGAGTGATGGGCCACGGCATTGTGGGTGGCCCGGTGTGAGTGGGGCTCTGCTGGACTTTCTGCAGGAGTTGCCAGGCTGCCACCTGCTAAAGAAGAGGATGTGTCACCCATACCTTCCACTGGAATTTCTCCCCGGGCAGAGGTGAGGAAGGAAAAAAGCAGTGAGGGCCGGGACAGGAGGGGTATCTCAGGCAGGGAAATGGAAAGCTTCCAGAAGAGCGCCCAGGTCCAGGACCATCCTGGCTGGCCTGCAGGCACCAAGTCGGCTTGCGTGCTGTCGCTGGTGTGGCTCCACGGCCCTTCCTCTAGGCTTTCAAGTCCTTGTACATATTCAGGTGTTTTACCTGGGAAGGGTGGGAACAGTCCAGCAGCAGCTGGCCTGGGGCTCAGCTCACGTTTACTCACAGACGCCTCGGCATGGTCCCCCAGCTTTGCAATGAGGACGCTCCTTGCGGGGGCGGGGCTGCTGGCTGCATGGGAGATGATTCCCCACCTCTGACCAACTTCAGAATTGTTTACCACTGGAGCAAGTGCCCTGATAGGGATTTCCTCTGTATAACTGGTGGGTTCTGTTTTTTTTCTTTTTTGGTTTAATTTAGATTTTATTCCTCTTTTATGTGTTTATAGATATAAGTATGGAAATAATTCATTCATATAAATACATCTGTGTGAAGGGAAGAACTTTTTTCTGTTTTATTTTTAAATTTTATTTATTTTTAAAAATTTTGAAATTTAATTTTATTTATTTTTGTATACAGCAGGTTATTATTAGTTATCTATTTTATGCATATATATGTATACGGGTCAATCCCAATCTCCCAACTCATCCCACCACCACCACCCCATGGCTTCCCCCCTTTGGTGTCCATAAGTTTGTTCTCTACCTCTGTGTCTCTATTTCTGCCCTGCAAACCGGTTCATCTGTACCATTTTTCTAGGTTCCACATATATGCATTAATATACAATATTGGTTTTTCCCTTTCTGACTTACTTCACTCTGTATGACAGTCTCTAGATCCATCGACGTCTCTACAGTGACCCAGTTTCATTCCTTTTTATGGCTGAGTAATATTCCATTTTATATATGTACCACATCTTTATCCATTCGTCTGTCTGTGGGCATTTAGGTTGCTTCCATTACCTGGCTATTGTAAATAGTGCTGCAGTGAACATTGTGGTGAATGTGTCTTTTTGATTTATGGTTTTCTCTGGGTATATGCCCAGAAGTGGGATTGCTGGATCATATGGTAATTGTATTTTTAGTTTTTTAAGGAACCTCCATACTGTTCTCCATAGTGACTGTATCAATTTACATTCCCACCAATAGTGGAAGAGGGTTCCTTTTGTCCACACCCTCCCCAGCATTTGTTGTCTGTAGATTTTCTGATGATGCCCATGCTAACAAGTGTGAGGTGATACCTCATTGTAGTTTTGGTTTGCATTACTCTAATAATTAGTGATGTTGAGCAGATTATCATGTGTGTCTTGGCCATCTCTGTGTCTTCTTTGAAGAAATGTCTATTTAGATCTTCTGCACATTTTTGTATTGGGTTGTTTGTTGTTTTTTACTATTAAGCTGCATGAGCTGTTTATATATATTGGAGATTAAACCTTTGTCCATTGATTCGTTTGCAAATATTTTCTCCCATTCTGAAGGTTGCCTTTGTCCATTCCCGATTTTTTAACAAAAAATGCAAGAAAGAAAAAGAAGCAGAACACTAATGTGCATAAATTATGCCTCTTGAATCTGTCGGTTTGAAATATGGACGTCTTTTGAATTTGTTGGTCGATATACGACCCCAGGATTTGTTTTCAGGGCAGGTGTCATTTACAGGCCTGCAATTATTTTGAATATCAACTGACCATTAGCGCTGGGATTAAAGCTGCTCTTGTATGAAACGGCCACAGGGCGGCAGCAGTTCTCCCTTACCAAATCTGGTTACTAGGACAACAGAGCCTCAAAGGAAGTCCTGTTCTAGGTTGTAATTTAGAATGGAATGTGCCAGGAAAAAGCCCCTTAAGTTTGTCTCACTACATCTTGTTCGTATTTTTAATTTAATTTTTTATTTTTTATCACAGAAAGTTTGATTACAATCTTTGGCTTGTTGTAGGTGTGCAACATGTGGTTCTTTTACACATACACATATGAATGTTCTTCCTGGGATCCTTTTCCCATGTACGTTATGACAGAATGTTGAGTAGTCTTCTCTTGGTATTCCGTAGGTCTTTGGTGATTATATATTTCACCTGTGTTTGTATATGTCTGTTAACCCCAATATCCTAATGTATCCAATCCTCACAGATTTCCATTGGTGAACCATAAGATTGGTGAATGAATCAGTGGTTGCCCTTCTCTGTGGAAATATCTTCACTGGTATCAATTTATAGGTAATACCTAAAGGTGATATCATACGATATGTGTCTTTCTCTTTCTGACATACTACAAGTTGTGTGATTACCTCTAGACTCATCTACAGTGCTGCAAATGACATCGTGTTCTTTTTTCCTTGGCTAATACTCCATCTGTACATGTACCAGTTCTTCTTTGTCCACTCATCTGTTGATGGACTTTTTGGTTGCTTCCATGACTTGGCTATTGTAATGCTGCGGCAATGCACATTTGCCTGCCTGTGTCTTTCCAATTCTGTCTTCTTAGGTTATAGGCCCAGGAGTGGGCCTGCTGGATCATATGGTAGAAAAATATTTACCTAGTAAAGGCACCTCCATTCTGTTCTCGTTAGTGGCTCTTACCAGGTCACGTCCCACTTAACGTTGAGGGTATGCACTTCTGCACAACACCTTCAGCATTTATTGTTTGTAGTTTTTATTGCTGATGTTTATTCTCACTAGTGTGAGCTGCTATATGTTTGTGGTTGGATTTGCATGCGTCTCATAATCCAATGAAATTGAGCTTTCTGGCATGTCTTTTTTTTTTTTAAACTGTGAGTAGAGCTTACCTCTTCAAATTGTTTTCGTGAAGTATGTGTGACATTTAGAAATATTTTGGCCATTACCTACCTAATGACATTCTGAGAGCAGGTTTCATTTACAGCCCTCCAGTACTGGTGCATATGAAGTGACCCTTAGCACAGGTTTTAAAGCTGCTGTTGCAGGTCACGGCCAGAGGGTGGCAGCATTTCTGCTTTTCACAAGCTTTTAACTAGGGAAACAGACTACCTTGCCGTGGTATTTCTCGGTTATAAATTACAGTGGAATGTGCCTGGATAAACCCCCAAATGCTGATGTTTCTTTACTTTTGTTTGTTTTCTAGATTGAGTTTATATTTTTTTATTGGAGTCATATTCCATTGTGTACAAGAACCACTTCTTCTTTGTGCATTCCTCTGTTGATGGACATTTTCGTAGCTTCCAAGTGTTGGCTATGATAAATATTGCTGGAGTGCAGGATTGCCAGGCTGTATTTTTTTTTGTTTTGCAGTACGTAGGCCACTAACTGCCATGGCCACTGCGATTGCAGAGCACAGGCTCTGGACGCACAGGCCCAGCAGCCATAGCTCACGGGACCAGCCGCTCCGCGGCTTGTGTGATTTTCCCGAACCGGGGCATGAACCCGTGTCCCCTGCTCCGGCGGCAGACTCTCAACCACTGCGCCACCAGTGAAGTCCAGCCTGTGTCTTTTTGATTCTCATCCTCTCAGGCGATGGGCCCAGCAGTGGGCATGCTTGATTGAATGGTAGCTCAGTATTTACCTTTTCAATGCACCTCCTTTTTGTTTTCCTTACTGGCTCTTACCATGTCCCACATTGAACCAAGGCTAGGCATTTCTCCACAACCCCTTCAGCATTTGTTGTTTGCAGAATTTTTGCTGATGGTCATTCTGACTGTTGTGAGCTGATAGGATTTTTGTAATTTGGATTTGCAAGTCTTTAATTATTTCTAAGGTTCATTTTTCCAGACATTTTAAAATTTCTGTTAAAAAACAAATGAAAAAAACGGAGAATACAATTAACCTCTTGAAATTGTCTTCTTGAAAGGTTGCCCTCAAAATTGAATTTTTTGGTCAATATTCGCTCCCAGGATTGTTTTTGAGGGCAGGTGTCATTCACAGGCCTGTAATGAGTGTGAATATTTAGTGACCATTAGCACTGGGTTTAAAGCTGCTGTTGTGGTAAACGGCCACTACGCGGCAGCATTTCTCCATTCCCAAATCTGGTTACTAGGGCAGCAGAGCCGTTCTGGAATCCCTGTTCCTAGGTTGTAAATTAAAATGGAATGTGCCAGGAGAAACCCCCATAAGTTTATGTTACATTATTTCTTGTTTGTTGTTTTAGTTTTTTTAATAGGGCTATTGATTACAATATTGTTTGTCCTAGGTGTACACAATCTGGTTCATTTGTGCATAAAATATATATATATATATATATATATATATTCATGTACAGATCCACTTCCCATGTAAATTATTGCAGAGTGTTCCATAGACCTCCCTTGCTATATGGTCGGTCTTTTTGTTATGTGTATTTAATAGGTATTTGTACACGTATGGTAACCCTAATCTTAATTTTTCCATTCCCCCCACCTTTCCTTTTAGATAAGCATAGTTTGTTTTCTAAGTGTGTGAGTGTCTTTCTCTGTGCAAATATGTTCATTTGTGTCAGTTGTTAGATAACGCCTGCAAGTGATATCATAGGATATGTCATTTGTTTTCCGACTTACCTCATGTTCTGTGATTATCTCTAGGCTCAACTATGGTGCCTCAAAGAGCAGTGTTTCATTGTTTTCCATGGCTAATATTCCATTGTGTACATGGACCACTTCTCCTTTTTCAACTGATATCGTGATGGACATTTTGGTTGCTTCCGTGTCTTGACTATTGTGAAAATTCCTGCAGTGCAGCTGTTGAAGCCTGTGCCTTGTCGACTCTGGATTTGTCAGGTGAGAGTCTCAGTGGCGGGCCTGCTGAATGGAATGGTGGCTCAATTTTTACTTTTAAACGCAGCTCCTTTCTATTCTTATTATGGGCTGTCACCACTTTACCTCTCACCAGCAGCTAGAGGGTACACAGTTCTCTAAAACACCTTCAGCATTTAATGTTTGTAGACTTCCAGCTGATGGTAGTTGACATGTGTGAGTTGAAATCATTTTGGAGGTTAGATTTGCATGAGTCTAATAAGTACTGATGTTGAGCTTTTATCCATTTTCCTCTTTTTTGAAAATGAGTGAGTAAAACTTACCCCTCCATACAATCTCCTTGAAAAATTGGACAGTTTTGAAATTTTTTGGCCATTCCCTACCTCCGCACAATTTTTTAGGGCAGGTGTCCTTTACAGCCCTGAATCCTTGTGAATGTTAAGTGACCATTAGCTGTGGGTTCAAAGCCGCTCTTGTGGGAAACGGCCACAAGGCGGCAGCATTTCTACATTTCCAAGTCTGGGATTTTGGGCCACAGAGCTTTCGTGGCAATCGTGTTAGTCAGCTGCGAATTAGAGTGCAATGTGCCAGCGCAAACCCCCAAGAGCTCATATCTCCTAAATTGTTGTTTGCTTTTTAAATTTAATTTTTATTAATTATCAGAGCCAATTTGATCAAAATGTAGATTCTCCTAGGTGTACAGTTTCTGGTTCATCCTATCAATGTATCTGTCTATTCCTCTTTGGATCCATTCCCGTGTATGTTATTATAGAGTGTTGAGTAGACCTCTCTTCGTATTCCATAGGTATTTTGTGATTATATATTTCATATGTATTAGTATATGTCTGTTAGCCCCCATATCCTAATTCATACATTCCTTACACCTTTCCATTTGGTTAAACATAATTTGGTTTTCTGAATCTATGCGTGTCCTTCTCTTGGAAATTATTTCATGGGTATCAATTCTTAGGTAACACCTATAAGTGATGTCATAGGATGTCTGTCTTTCGGTTTCTTTCTTACTTCCAGTGTGGTGATTATCTCTAGGTCCTTCTATGGTGGTGCCAACGGCACTGTTCCATGCTTTTTCATGGCTAATATTCCATTGTGTACATGGACGACTTCTTCTTGGTGCATTTTTCTGTTGATGCACATTTTGGTTCCTTCCAGGTTTGGCTATGGTACACCTTGCTGCAGTGCAGGATTGCCAGCCTTTGTGTTTTTGATTCTGGTCTACTCAGGTGATAGGCCCATGAGTGGTCCTACCAGATCACATGGTAGCTCCATTTTTACCCTTAAACGCACCTCCATTCTGTTCTCACTACTGGCTGTTACCAGGTTGCATCCCACCAGCAGCTAAAGGGTATGCAGTTCTCTAAAACCCATTCAGCATTTATTCTTTGTAGACTTTTTTTGCTGATGATCATTCTGACGGCTGTCAGGTGAACGTTTGTGTACACTGGATTTGCATGGCTTTATTAATTCCTGATGTTCAGCCTCTTTCCATTCCCTTTTTTTTAACAAAAAAAGAAAGAAAGAAAAAGAAACAGAAGACAAATGTGCATAAATTATGCCTCTTGAAACTGTCGGTTTGAAATATGGATGCCTTTGAATTTTTTGGTCGATATACGACCCCAGGATTTGTTTTCAGTGCAGGTGTGACTTACAGGCCTGCAATTATTTTGAATATCAACTGACCATTAACGGTGGGATTAAAGCTGCTGTTGTGTGAAACGCCCACAAGGTGGCATTAGTTCTACTTTACCAAATCTGGTTACTAGGGCAGCAGATCCTCAATGGAAGTTGTGTTCTAGGTTGTAGTTTAGAATGGCGTGTGCCAGGAAAAAGCCCCTTAAGTATATGTCTCACTACTTCTTGTTCGTTTATTTAATTTAATTTTTATTTTTATCACAGCAAGTTTGATTACAATGTTTGGCTTTTTGTAGGTGTGCAAGATGTGGTTCTTTTACACATAAACATATGTCTATTCTTCCTGGAATCCTTTTCCCATGTACGTTATGACAGAATGTTGAGTAGTCTTCTCTTGGTATTCCGTAGGTCTTTGGTGATTATATATTTCACCTGTGTTTGTATATGTCTGTTAACCCCAATATCCTAATGTATCCAATCCTCACAAATTTCCATTGGTGAACCATAAGTTTGTTGAATGAATCAGTGGTTGCCCTTCTCTGTGGAAATATCTTCACTGGTATCAATTTATAGGTAATACCTAAAGGTGATATCACACGATATGTGTCTTTCCCTTTCTGACTTACAATAAGTCACGTGATTACCTCTAGACTCATCTACGGTGCTGCAAATGGCATTGTGTCCTTTTTTTCCTTGGCTAATATTCTGTCTGTACATATACCTGTTCTTATTTGACCACTCATCTGTTGATGGACTTTTTGTTTGCTTCCATGTCATGGCTATTGTAATGCTGTGGCAATGTACATTTGCCTACCTGTGTCTTTCCAATTCTGTCTTCTTAGTTTATAGGCACAAGAGTGGGCCTGCTGGATCATATGGTAGCAAAATATTTACCTTGTAGAGGCACCTCCATTCTGTTCTCATTAGTGGCTCTTACCAGGTTACGTCCCACTTAAAGTTGAGGGAATTCACTTCTCCACAACACCTTTAGCATTTTTTGCTTGTAGTTTTTTTTGCTGATGTTTATTCTGACTAGTGTGTGCTGATACCACTTTGTGGTTGGATTTTCATGTGCCTCATAATCCCTTGAAATTGAGCTTTCTGGCATGTCCTATTTTTCGTCAAGCTGTGAGTACAGCTTACCTCTTCAAATTGTTTTCGTGAAGTATGTGTGACATTTAGAAATATTTTGGCCATTATCTCCCTCAAGACATTTTGAGGGCAGTTTTCATTTACAGCCCTCCAGTACTGGTGAATATGAAGTGACCCTTAGCCCAGGTTTTAAAGCTGCTGTTTCAGGTAATGAACAAAGGGCAGCAGCATTTCTGCTTTTCCCAATCTGGTAAGTAGGTAAACAGACCATCCTGGCAGTGGTGTTTCTCGGTTATATATTAGATTGTAATGTGCCCCCAAAAGCTGATGTCTCCTTACTTATGTTTGTGTTATCAATTGAATTTATATATTTTTTATTAGAGTGATATTCCATTGTGTACATGGACCACTTCTTCTTTGTGCATTCCTCTGTTGATGGAGATTTTCGTAGCTTCCAAGTGTTGGCTATGGGAAATATTGCTGGACTGCAGTATTGCCAGCGTGTGGCTTTTCTTTTGCAGTACGTGGACCTCTCACTGCCGTGGACACTCCCATTGCAGAGCACAGGCTCCAGATGCGCATGCACAGCAGCCATAGCTCACGGGACCAGGCGCTCCGCCTCATGTGGGATCTTCCCGACCCGGGGCATGAACCCGTGTCCCCTGCATTGGCAGGCGGACTCTCAACCACTGTGCCACCAGTGAAGCGCAGCCTGTGTCTTTTTGATTCTCATCCACTCAGGCGATAGGCCCAGCAGTGGGTATGCTTGATTGAATGGTATCTCAGTTATTACCTTTACAAGGCACCTCTTTTTTTGTTTTCATTACTGGCTCTTACCATGTCCCACGTTGAACCAAGGGTAGGAATTTCTCCAAAACCCCTTCAGCATTTATTGTTTGCAGAATTTTTGCTGATGGCCATTCTGACTGGTGTGAGGTGATAGGTGTTTTTAATTTGGATTTGCATCTCTTTAATTATTCCTAATGTTCAGCATTTTTCCATGCCTTTTTAAATTTCTGGTACAGAAAAACAGAAAAAAAAAAACGGAGAGTACAATTAACCTCTTGAAATTGTCTTCTTGGATTGTTGCCCTGTTTTGAATTTTTTGGTCAATTTTTGACCCCAGGATTGTTTTTGAGGGCAGGTGTCATTTGCAGGCTGCAATGAGTGTGAATATTTAGTGACCATTAGCACTGGGTTTAAAGCTGCTGTTTTGGGAAACGGCCACAAGGCGGCAGCATTTCTCCATTCCCAAATCTGGTTACTTGGGCAGCTGAGCCTTTCTGGGATGAATGGAATACAGAAGAAGACATCATTGAAGTCTAGTACAGAATCCCATGTCCTTGTGGAAGGTAGAATGAGCAGCAGGGTGTAGGAATTAGGAACTACTGGATGTATATCCTCGGTGGCTTCACTGACATCGTTTAGCAGGTCCCCAGCAGCCCATGGGGCTCTCGTGGTCAGGGCAATTCCAGGATATGGAGCTCACCTGGGCAAGACCCCCTTACCCGCCACCAATGGGGCCCTCGTGGTCAGGCCCCTCCCAGGATACAGAGCTCCTCTGGACAGATAGCCCGTCAGGGTTGGGCACACAGGAACCGTGCACCTAGCCCTCATTGCAAAGCACCCCAGATCAACTGTCACTCAGCTGACCAGAGCACCTCAGTGCAGGACTTGAACTAACAAACAGCAGCTCTGACAGGCCTGTGACCCTGGGCATCACTCTGTGTGGCCTCCCTTTGCCTGGTCTTTCAGAGACTTCCACTGCAGCTGGGGCACCAGGCCTCTGTCTCTACCCATCACCCCTCCTCTCCCTGACTCCTGGGTTCCTCTCATTAGGAGAGGGTCTTCTTGAAGTTGTCTCCCACTCATGGGCCAGATAAAATGATTAGAAAACGAGCCAGAGCTGAAGCCCCTTGTCTATCCTGACACTCAGGAGCCCACACCTGTTCCTTGGACCTGGCCGGTTCAGCGAGGTCCATTTTCTGCAATGTGAGTCCCTGAGGGGTGAGGATTGGCTGAACTGGGTAGCCTGACCCTGCCGGCCAGCCCTCCCCAGGTGTGCCTGGTTTGAGGTTAATATAAACACGGCTCCAGGCAGCAAGAGCCCCTGCAGCTGTGCCTGACGCCATTTTCTCTGCCCCATCAGCAGTCTCGGGGCTGTGCTGGTGGGAGGGAGTGATGGGCCACGGCTTTGTGGGTGGCCCGGTGTGAGTGGGGCTCTGCTGGACTTTCTGCAGGAGTTGCCAGGCTGCCACCTGCTAAAGAAGAGGATGTGTCACCCATACCTTCCACTGGAATTTCTCCCCGGGCAGAGGTGAGGAAGGAAAAAAGCAGTGAGGGCCGGGACAGGAGGGGTATCTCAGGCAGGGAAATGGAAAGCTTCCAGAAGAGCGCCCAGGTCCAGGACCATCCTGGCTGGCCTGCAGGCACCAAGTCGGCTTGCGTGCTGTCGCTGGTGTGGCTCCACGGCCCTTCCTCTAGGCTTTCAAGTCCTTGTACATATTCAGGTGTTTTACCTGGGAAGGGTGGGAACAGTCCAGCAGCAGCTGGCCTGGGGCTCAGCTCACGTTTACTCACAGACGCCTCGGCATGGTCCCCCAGCTTTGCAATGAGGACGCTCCTTGCGGGGGCGGGGCTGCTGGCTGCATGGGAGATGATTCCCCACCTCTGACCAACTTCAGAATTGTTTACCACTGGAGCAAGTGCCCTGATAGGGATTTCCTCTGTATAACTGGTGGGTTCTGTTTTTTTTTTCTTTTTTGGTTTAATTTAGATTTTATTCCTCTTTTATGTGTTTATAGATATAAGTATGGAAATAATTCATTCATATAAATACATCTGTGTGAAGGGAAGAACTTTTTTCTGTTTTATTTTTAAATTTTATTTATTTTTAAAAATTTTGAAATTTAATTTTATTTATTTTTGTATACAGCAGGTTATTATTAGTTATCTATTTTATGCATATATATGTATACGGGTCAATCCCAATCTCCCAACTCATCCCACCACCACCACCCCATGGCTTCCCCCCTTTGGTGTCCATAAGTTTGTTCTCTACCTCTGTGTCTCTATTTCTGCCCTGCAAACCGGTTCATCTGTACCATTTTTCTAGGTTCCACATATATGCATTAATATACAATATTGGTTTTTCCCTTCCTGACTTACTTCACTCTGTATGACAGTCTCTAGATCCATCGACGTCTCTACAATGACCCAGTTTCATTCCTTTTTATGGCTGAGTAATATTCCATTTTATATATGTACCACATCTTTATCCATTCGTCTGTCTGTGGGCATTTAGGTTGCTTCCATTACCTGGCTATTGTAAATAGTGCTGCAATGAACATTGTGGTGAATGTGTCTTTTTGATTTATGGTTTTCTCTGGGTATATGCCCAGAAGTGGGATTGCTGGATCATATGGTAATTGTATTTTTAGTTTTTTAAGGAACCTCCATACTGTTCTCCATAGTGACTGTATCAATTTACATTCCCACCAATAGTGGAAGAGGGTTCCTTTTGTCCACACCCTCCCCAGCATTTGTTGTCTGTAGATTTTCTGATGATGCCCATGCTAACAAGTGTGAGGTGATACCTCATTGTAGTTTTGGTTTGCATTACTCTAATAATTAGTGATGTTGAGCAGATTATCATGTGTGTCTTGGCCCCATCTCTGTGTCTTCTTTGAAGAAATGTCTGTTTAGATCTTCTGCACATTTTTGTATTGGGTTGTTTGTTGTTTTTTACTATTAAGCTGCATGAGCTGTTTATATATATTGGAGATTAAACCTTTGTCCATTGATTCGTTTGCAAATATTTTCTCCCATTCTGAAGGTTGCCTTTGTCCATTCCCGATTTTTTAACAAAAAATGCAAGAAAGAAAAAGAAGCAGAACACTAATGTGCATAAATTATGCCTCTTGAATCTGTCGGTTTGAAATATGGACGTCTTTTGAATTTTTTGGTCGATATACGACCCCAGGATTTGTTTTCAGGGCAGGTGTCATTTACAGGCCTGCAATTATTTTGAATATCAACTGACCATTAGCGCTGGGATTAAAGCTGCTCTTGTATGAAACGGCCACAGGGCGGCAGCAGTTCTCCCTTACCAAATCTGGTTACTAGGACAACAGAGCCTCAAAGGAAGTCCTGTTCTAGGTTGTAATTTAGAATGGAATGTGCCAGGAAAAAGCCCCTTAAGTTTGTCTCACTACATCTTGTTCGTATTTTTAATTTAATTTTTTATTTTTTATCACAGAAAGTTTGATTACAATCTTTGGCTTGTTGTAGGTGTGCAACATGTGGTTCTTTTACACATACACATATGAATGTTCTTCCTGGGATCCTTTTCCCATGTACGTTATGACAGAATGTTGAGTAGTCTTCTCTTGGTATTCCGTAGGTCTTTGGTGATTATATATTTCACCTGTGTTTGTATATGTCTGTTAACCCCAATATCCTAATGTATCCAATCCTCACAGATTTCCATTGGTGAACCATAAGATTGGTGAATGAATCAGTGGTTGCCCTTCTCTGTGGAAATATCTTCACTGGTATCAATTTATAGGTAATACCTAAAGGTGATATCATACGATATGTGTCTTTCTCTTTCTGACATACTACAAGTTGTGTGATTACCTCTAGACTCATCTACAGTGCTGCAAATGACATCGTGTTCTTTTTTCCTTGGCTAATACTCCATCTGTACATGTACCAGTTCTTCTTTGTCCACTCATCTGTTGATGGACTTTTTGGTTGCTTCCATGACTTGGCTATTGTAATGCTGCGGCAATGCACATTTGCCTGCCTGTGTCTTTCCAATTCTGTCTTCTTAGGTTATAGGCCCAGGAGTGGGCCTGCTGGATCATATGGTAGAAAAATATTTACCTAGTAAAGGCACCTCCATTCTGTTCTCGTTAGTGGCTCTTACCAGGTCACGTCCCACTTAACGTTGAGGGTATGCACTTCTGCACAACACCTTCAGCATTTATTGTTTGTAGTTTTTATTGCTGATGTTTATTCTCACTAGTGTGAACTGCTATATGTTTGTGGTTGGATTTGCATACGTCTCATAATCCAATGAAATTGAGCTTTCTGGCATGTCCTTTTTTTCTTCAAACTGTGAGTAGAGCTTACCTCTTCAAATTGTTTTCGTGAAGTATGTGTGACATTTAGAAATATTTTGGCCATTACCTACCTAATGACATTCTGAGAGCAGGTTTCATTTACAGCCCTCCAGTACTGGTGCATATGAAGTGACCCTTAGCACAGCTTTTAAAGCTGCTGTTGCAGGTCATGGCCAGAGGGTGGCAGCATTTCTGCTTTTCACAAGCTTTTAACTAGGGAAACAGACTACCTTGCCGTGGTATTTCTCGGTTATAAATTACAGTGGAATGTGCCTGGATAAACCCCCAAATGCTGATGTTTCTTTACTTTTGTTTGTTTTCTAGATTGAGTTTATATTTTTTTATTGGAGTAATATTCCATTGTGTACAAGAACCACTTCTTCTTTGTGCATTCCTCTGTTGATGGACATTTTCGTAGCTTCCAAGTGTTGGCTATGATAAATATTGCTGGAGTGCAGGATTGCCAGGCTGTATTTTTTTTTGTTTTGCAGTACGTAGGCCACTAACTGCCATGGCCACTGCGATTGCAGAGCACAGGCTCTGGACGCACAGGCCCAGCAGCCATAGCTCACGGGACCAGCCGCTCCGCGGCTTGTGTGATTTTCCCGAACCGGGGCATGAACCCGTGTCCCCTGCTCCAGCGGCAGACTCTCAACCACTGCGCCACCAGTGAAGTCCAGCCTGTGTCTTTTTGATTCTCATCCTCTCAGGCGATAGGCCCAGCAGTGGGCATGTTTGATTGAATGGTAGCTCAGTATTTACCTTTTCAATGCACCTCCTTTTTGTTTTCCTTACTGGCTCTTACCATGTCCCACATTGAACCAAGGCTAGGCATTTCTCCACAACCCCTTCAGCATTTATTGTTTGCAGAATTTTTGCTGATGGTCATTCTGACTGTTGTGAGCTGATAGGATTTTTGTAATTTGGATTTGCAAGTCTTTAATTATTTCTAAGGTTCATTTTTCCAGACATTTTAAAATTTCTGTTAAAGAACAAATGAAAAAAACGGAGAATACAATTAACCTCTTGAAATTGTCTTCTTGAAAGGTTGCCCTCAAAATTGAATTTTTTGGTCAATATTCGCTCCCAGGATTGTTTTTGAGGGCAGGTGTCATTCACAGGCCTGTAATGAGTGTGAATATTTAGTGACCATTAGCACTGGGTTTAAAGCTGCTGTTGTGGTAAACGGCCACTACGCGGCAGCATTTCTCCATTCCCAAATCTGGTTACTAGGGCAGCAGAGCCGTTCTGGAATCCCTGTTCCTAGGTTGTAAATTAAAATGGAATGTGCCAGGAGAAACCCCCATAAGTTTATGTTACATTATTTCTTGTTTGTTGTTTTAGTTTTTTTAATAGGGCTATTGATTACAATATTGTTTGTCCTAGGTGTACACAATCTGGTTCATTTGTGCATAAAATATATATATATATATATATTCATGTACAGATCCACTTCCCATGTAAATTATTGCAGAGTGTTCCATAGACCTCCCTTGCTATATGGTCGGTCTTTTTGTTATGTGTATTTAATAGGTATTTGTACACGTATGGTAACCCTAATCTTAATTTTTCCATTCCCCCCACCTTTCCTTTTAGATAAGCATAGTTTGTTTTCTAAGTGTGTGAGTGTCTTTCTCTGTGCAAATATGTTCATTTGTGTCAGTTGTTAGATAACGCCTGCAAGTGATATCATAGGATATGTCATTTGTTTTCCGACTTACCTCATGTTCTGTGATTATCTCTAGGCTCAACTATGGTGCCTCAAAGAGCAGTGTTTCATTGTTTTCCATGGCTAATATTCCATTGTGTACATGGACCACTTCTCCTTTTTCAACTGATATCGTGATGGACATTTTGGTTGCTTCCGTGTCTTGACTATTGTGAAAATTCCTGCAGTGCAGCTGTTGAAGCCTGTGCCTTGTCGACTCTGGATTTGTCAGGTGAGAGTCTCAGTGGCGGGCCTGCTGAATGGAATGGTGGCTCAATTTTTACTTTTAAACGCAGCTCCTTTCTATTCTTATTATGGGCTGTCACCACTTTACCTCTCACCAGCAGCTAGAGGGTACACAGTTCTCTAAAACACCTTCAGCATTTAATGTTTGTAGACTTCCAGCTGATGGTAGTTGACATGTGTGAGTTGAAATCATTTTGGAGGTTAGATTTGCATGAGTCTAATAAGTACTGATGTTGAGCTTTTATCCATTTTCCTCTTTTTTGAAAATGAGTGAGTAAAACTTACCCCTCCATACAATCTCCTTGAAAAATTGGACAGTTTTGAAATTTTTTGGCCATTCCCTACCTCCGCACAATTTTTTAGGGCAGGTGTCCTTTACAGCCCTGAATCCTTGTGAATGTTAAGTGACCATTAGCTGTGGGTTCAAAGCCGCTCTTGTGGGAAACGGCCACAAGGCGGCAGCATTTCTACATTTCCAAGTCTGGGATTTTGGGCCACAGAGCTTTCGTGGCAATCGTGTTAGTCAGCTGCGAATTAGAGTGCAATGTGCCAGCGCAAACCCCCAAGAGCTCATATCTCCTAAATTGTTGTTTGCTTTTTAAATTTAATTTTTATTAATTATCAGAGCCAATTTGATCAAAATGTAGATTCTCCTAGGTGTACAGTTTCTGGTTCATCCTATCAATGTATCTGTCTATTCCTCTTTGGATCCATTCCCGTGTATGTTATTATAGAGTGTTGAGTAGACCTCTCTTCGTATTCCATAGGTATTTTGTGATTATATATTTCATATGTATTAGTATATGTCTGTTAGCCCCCATATCCTAATTCATACATTCCTTACACCTTTCCATTTGGTTAAACATAATTTGGTTTTCTGAATCTATGCGTGTCCTTCTCTTGGAAATTATTTCATGGGTATCAATTCTTAGGTAACACCTATAAGTGATGTCATAGGATGTCTGTCTTTCGGTTTCTTTCTTACTTCCAGTGTGGTGATTATCTCTAGGTCCTTCTATGGTGGTGCCAACGGCACTGTTCCATGCTTTTTCATGGCTAATATTCCATTGTGTACATGGACGACTTCTTCTTGGTGCATTTTTCTGTTGATGCACATTTTGGTTCCTTCCAGGTTTGGCTATGGTACACCTTGCTGCAGTGCAGGATTGCCAGCCTTTGTGTTTTTGATTCTGGTCTACTCAGGTGATAGGCCCATGAGTGGTCCTACCAGATCACATGGTAGCTCCATTTTTACCCTTAAACGCACCTCCATTCTGTTCTCACTACTGGCTGTTACCAGGTTGCATCCCACCAGCAGCTAAAGGGTATGCAGTTCTCTAAAACCCATTCAGCATTTATTCTTTGTAGACTTTTTTTGCTGATGATCATTCTGACGGCTGTCAGGTGAACGTTTGTGTACACTGGATTTGCATGGCTTTATTAATTCCTGATGTTCAGCCTCTTTCCATTCCCTTTTTTTTAACAAAAAAAGAAAGAAAGAAAAAGAAACAGAAGACAAATGTGCATAAATTATGCCTCTTGAAACTGTCGGTTTGAAATATGGATGCCTTTGAATTTTTTGGTCGATATACGACCCCAGGATTTGTTTTCAGTGCAGGTGTGACTTACAGGCCTGCAATTATTTTGAATATCAACTGACCATTAACGGTGGGATTAAAGCTGCTGTTGTGTGAAACGCCCACAAGGTGGCATTAGTTCTACTTTACCAAATCTGGTTACTAGGGCAGCAGATCCTCAATGGAAGTTGTGTTCTAGGTTGTAGTTTAGAATGGCGTGTGCCAGGAAAAAGCCCCTTAAGTATATGTCTCACTACTTCTTGTTCGTTTATTTAATTTAATTTTTATTTTTATCACAGCAAGTTTGATTACAATGTTTGGCTTTTTGTAGGTGTGCAAGATGTGGTTCTTTTACACATAAACATATGTCTATTCTTCCTGGAATCCTTTTCCCATGTACGTTATGACAGAATGTTGAGTAGTCTTCTCTTGGTATTCCGTAGGTCTTTGGTGATTATATATTTCACCTGTGTTTGTATATGTCTGTTAACCCCAATATCCTAATGTATCCAATCCTCACAAATTTCCATTGGTGAACCATAAGTTTGTTGAATGAATCAGTGGTTGCCCTTCTCTGTGGAAATATCTTCACTGGTATCAATTTATAGGTAATACCTAAAGGTGATATCACACGATATGTGTCTTTCCCTTTCTGACTTACAATAAGTCACGTGATTACCTCTAGACTCATCTACGGTGCTGCAAATGGCATTGTGTCCTTTTTTTCCTTGGCTAATATTCTGTCTGTACATATACCTGTTCTTATTTGACCACTCATCTGTTGATGGACTTTTTGGTTGCTTCCATGTCATGGCTATTGTAATGCTGTGGCAATGTACATTTGCCTACCTGTGTCTTTCCAATTCTGTCTTCTTAGTTTATAGGCACAAGAGTGGGCCTGCTGGATCATATGGTAGCAAAATATTTACCTTGTAGAGGCACCTCCATTCTGTTCTCATTAGTGGCTCTTACCAGGTTACGTCCCACTTAAAGTTGAGGGAATTCACTTCTCCACAACACCTTTAGCATTTTTTGCTTGTAGTTTTTTTTGCTGATGTTTATTCTGACTAGTGTGTGCTGATACCACTTTGTGGTTGGATTTTCCTGTGCCTCATAATCCCTTGAAATTGAGCTTTCTGGCATGTCCTATTTTTCGTCAAGCTGTGAGTACAGCTTACCTCTTCAAATTGTTTTCGTGAAGTATGTGTGACATTTAGAAATATTTTGGCCATTATCTCCCTCAAGACATTTTGAGGGCAGTTTTCATTTACAGCCCTCCAGTACTGGTGAATATGAAGTGACCCTTAGCCCAGGTTTTAAAGCTGCTGTTTCAGGTAATGAACAAAGGGCAGCAGCATTTCTGCTTTTCCCAATCTGGTAAGTAGGTAAACAGACCATCCTGGCAGTGGTGTTTCTCGGTTATATATTAGATTGTAATGTGCCCCCAAAAGCTGATGTCTCCTTACTTATGTTTGTGTTATCAATTGAATTTATATATTTTTTATTAGAGTGATATTCCATTGTGTACATGGACCACTTCTTCTTTGTGCATTCCTCTGTTGATGGAGATTTTCGTAGCTTCCAAGTGTTGGCTATGGGAAATATTGCTGGACTGCAGTATTGCCAGCGTGTGGCTTTTCTTTTGCAGTACGTGGACCTCTCACTGCCGTGGACACTCCCATTGCAGAGCACAGGCTCCAGATGCGCATGCACAGCAGCCATAGCTCACGGGACCAGGCGCTCCGCCTCATGTGGGATCTTCCCGACCCGGGGCATGAACCCGTGTCCCCTGCGTTGGCAGGCGGACTCTCAACCACTGTGCCACCAGTGAAGCGCAGCCTGTGTCTTTTTGATTCTCATCCACTCAGGCGATAGGCCCAGCAGTGGGTATGCTTGATTGAATGGTATCTCAGTTATTACCTTTACAAGGCACCTCTTTTTTTGTTTTCATTACTGGCTCTTACCATGTCCCACGTTGAACCAAGGGTAGGAATTTCTCCAAAACCCCTTCAGCATTTATTGTTTGCAGAATTTTTGCTGATGGCCATTCTGACTGGTGTGAGGTGATAGGTGTTTTTAATTTGGATTTGCATCTCTTTAATTATTCCTAATGTTCAGCATTTTTCCATGCCTTTTTAAATTTCTGGTACAGAAAAACAGAAAAAAAAAACGGAGAGTACAATTAACCTCTTGAAATTGTCTTCTTGGATTGTTGCCCTGTTTTGAATTTTTTGGTCAATTTTTGACCCCAGGATTGTTTTTGAGGGCAGGTGTCATTTGCAGGCTGCAATGAGTGTGAATATTTAGTGACCATTAGCACTGGGTTTAAAGCTGCTGTTTTGGGAAACGGCCACAAGGCGGCAGCATTTCTCCATTCCCAAATCTGGTTACTTGGGCAGCTGAGCCTTTCTGGGATGAATGGAATACAGAAGAAGACATCATTGAAGTCTAGTACAGAATCCCATGTCCTTGTGGAAGGTAGAATGAGCAGCAGGGTGTAGGAATTAGGAACTACTGGATGTATATCCTCGGTGGCTTCACTGACATCGTTTAGCAGGTCCCCAGCAGCCCATGGGGCTCTCGTGGTCAGGGCAATTCCAGGATATGGAGCTCACCTGGGCAAGACCCCCTTACCCGCCACCAATGGGGCCCTCGTGGTCAGGCCCCTCCCAGGATACAGAGCTCCTCTGGACAGATAGCCCGTCAGGGTTGGGCACACAGGAACCGTGCACCTAGCCCTCATTGCAAAGCACCCCAGATCAACTGTCACTCAGCTGACCAGAGCACCTCAGTGCAGGACTTGAACTAACAAACAGCAGCTCTGACAGGCCTGTGACCCTGGGCATCACTCTGTGTGGCCTCCCTTTGCCTGGTCTTTCAGAGACTTCCACTGCAGCTGGGGCACCAGGCCTCTGTCTCTACCCATCACCCCTCCTCTCCCTGACTCCTGGGTTCCTCTCATTAGGAGAGGGTCTTCTTGAAGTTGTCTCCCACTCATGGGCCAGATAAAATGATTAGAAAACGAGCCAGAGCTGCAGCCCCTTGTCTATCCTGACACTCAGGAGCCCACACCTGTTCCTTGGACCTGGCCGGTTCAGCGAGGTCCATTTTCTGCAATGTGAGTCCCTGAGGGGTGAAGATTGGCTGAACTGGGTAGCCTGACCCTGCCGGCCAGCCCTCCCCAGGTGTGCCTGGTTTGAGGTTAATATAAACACGGCTCCAGGCAGCAAGAGCCCCTGCAGCTGTGCCTGACGCCATTTTCTCTGCCCCATCAGCAGTCTCGGGGCTGTGCTGGTGGGAGGGAGTGATGGGCCACGGCATTGTGGGTGGCCCGGTGTGAGTGGGGCTCTGCTGGACTTTCTGCAGGAGTTGCCAGGCTGCCACCTGCTAAAGAAGAGGATGTGTCACCCATACCTTCCACTGGAATTTCTCCCCGGGCAGAGGTGAGGAAGGAAAAAAGCAGTGAGGGCCGGGACAGGAGGGGTATCTCAGGCAGGGAAATGGAAAGCTTCCAGAAGAGCGCCCAGGTCCAGGACCATCCTGGCTGGCCTGCAGGCACCAAGTCGGCTTGCGTGCTGTCGCTGGTGTGGCTCCACGGCCCTTCCTCTAGGCTTTCAAGTCCTTGTACATATTCAGGTGTTTTACCTGGGAAGGGTGGGAACAGTCCAGCAGCAGCTGGCCTGGGGCTCAGCTCACGTTTACTCACAGACGCCTCGGCATGGTCCCCCAGCTTTGCAATGAGGACGCTCCTTGCGGGGGCGGGGCTGCTGGCTGCATGGGAGATGATTCCCCACCTCTGACCAACTTCAGAATTGTTTACCACTGGAGCAAGTGCCCTGATAGGGATTTCCTCTGTATAACTGGTGGGTTCTGTTTTTTTTCTTTTTTGGTTTAATTTAGATTTTATTCCTCTTTTATGTGTTTATAGATATAAGTATGGAAATAATTCATTCATATAAATACATCTGTGTGAAGGGAAGAACTTTTTTCTGTTTTATTTTTAAATTTTATTTATTTTTAAAAATTTTGAAATTTAATTTTATTTATTTTTGTATACAGCAGGTTATTATTAGTTATCTATTTTATGCATATATATGTATACGGGTCAATCCCAATCTCCCAACTCATCCCACCACCACCACCCCATGGCTTCCCCCCTTTGGTGTCCATAAGTTTGTTCTCTACCTCTGTGTCTCTATTTCTGCCCTGCAAACCGGTTCATCTGTACCATTTTTCTAGGTTCCACATATATGCATTAATATACAATATTGGTTTTTCCCTTTCTGACTTACTTCACTCTGTATGACAGTCTCTAGATCCATCGACGTCTCTACAGTGACCCAGTTTCATTCCTTTTTATGGCTGAGTAATATTCCATTTTATATATGTACCACATCTTTATCCATTCGTCTGTCTGTGGGCATTTAGGTTGCTTCCATTACCTGGCTATTGTAAATAGTGCTGCAGTGAACATTGTGGTGAATGTGTCTTTTTGATTTATGGTTTTCTCTGGGTATATGCCCAGAAGTGGGATTGCTGGATCATATGGTAATTGTATTTTTAGTTTTTTAAGGAACCTCCATACTGTTCTCCATAGTGACTGTATCAATTTACATTCCCACCAATAGTGGAAGAGGGTTCCTTTTGTCCACACCCTCCCCAGCATTTGTTGTCTGTAGATTTTCTGATGATGCCCATGCTAACAAGTGTGAGGTGATACCTCATTGTAGTTTTGGTTTGCATTACTCTAATAATTAGTGATGTTGAGCAGATTATCATGTGTGTCTTGGCCATCTCTGTGTCTTCTTTGAAGAAATGTCTATTTAGATCTTCTGCACATTTTTGTATTGGGTTGTTTGTTGTTTTTTACTATTAAGCTGCATGAGCTGTTTATATATATTGGAGATTAAACCTTTGTCCATTGATTCGTTTGCAAATATTTTCTCCCATTCTGAAGGTTGCCTTTGTCCATTCCCGATTTTTTAACAAAAAATGCAAGAAAGAAAAAGAAGCAGAACACTAATGTGCATAAATTATGCCTCTTGAATCTGTCGGTTTGAAATATGGACGTCTTTTGAATTTGTTGGTCGATATACGACCCCAGGATTTGTTTTCAGGGCAGGTGTCATTTACAGGCCTGCAATTATTTTGAATATCAACTGCCATTAGCGCTGGGATTAAAGCTGCTCTTGTATGAAACGGCCACAGGGCGGCAGCAGTTCTCCCTTACCAAATCTGGTTACTAGGACAACAGAGCCTCAAAGGAAGTCCTGTTCTAGGTTGTAATTTAGAATGGAATGTGCCAGGAAAAAGCCCCTTAAGTTTGTCTCACTACATCTTGTTCGTATTTTTAATTTAATTTTTTTATTTTTTATCACAGAAAGTTTGATTACAATCTTTGGCTTGTTGTAGGTGTGCAACATGTGGTTCTTTTACACATACACATATGAATGTTCTTCCTGGGATCCTTTTCCCATGTACGTTATGACAGAATGTTGAGTAGTCTTCTCTTGGTATTCCGTAGGTCTTTGGTGATTATATATTTCACCTGTGTTTGTATATGTCTGTTAACCCCAATATCCTAATGTATCCAATCCTCACAGATTTCCATTGGTGAACCATAAGATTGGTGAATGAATCAGTGGTTGCCCTTCTCTGTGGAAATATCTTCACTGGTATCAATTTATAGGTAATACCTAAAGGTGATATCATACGATATGTGTCTTTCTCTTTCTGACATACTACAAGTTGTGTGATTACCTCTAGACTCATCTACAGTGCTGCAAATGACATCGTGTTCTTTTTTCCTTGGCTAATACTCCATCTGTACATGTACCAGTTCTTCTTTGTCCACTCATCTGTTGATGGACTTTTTGGTTGCTTCCATGACTTGGCTATTGTAATGCTGCGGCAATGCACATTTGCCTGCCTGTGTCTTTCCAATTCTGTCTTCTTAGGTTATAGGCCCAGGAGTGGGCCTGCTGGATCATATGGTAGAAAAATATTTACCTAGTAAAGGCACCTCCATTCTGTTCTCGTTAATGGCTCTTACCAGGTCACGTCCCACTTAACGTTGAGGGTATGCACTTCTGCACAACACCTTCAGCATTTATTGTTTGTAGTTTTTATTGCTGATGTTTATTCTCACTAGTGTGAGCTGCTATATGTTTGTGGTTGGATTTGCATGCGTCTCATAATCCAATGAAATTGAGCTTTCTGGCATGTCCTTTTTTTCTTCAAACTGTGAGTAGAGCTTACCTCTTCAAATTGTTTTCGTGAAGTATGTGTGACATTTAGAAATATTTTGGCCATTACCTACCTAATGACATTCTGAGAGCAGGTTTCATTTACAGCCCTCCAGTACTGGTGCATATGAAGTGACCCTTAGCACAGGTTTTAAAGCTGCTGTTGCAGGTCACGGCCAGAGGGTGGCAGCATTTCTGCTTTTCACAAGCTTTTAACTAGGGAAACAGACTACCTTGCCGTGGTATTTCTCGGTTATAAATTACAGTGGAATGTGCCTGGATAAACCCCCAAATGCTGATGTTTCTTTACTTTTGTTTGTTTTCTAGATTGAGTTTATATTTTTTTATTGGAGTCATATTCCATTGTGTACAAGAACCACTTCTTCTTTGTGCATTCCTCTGTTGATGGACATTTTCGTAGCTTCCAAGTGTTGGCTATGATAAATATTGCTGGAGTGCAGGATTGCCAGGCTGTATTTTTTTTTGTTTTGCAGTACGTAGGCCACTAACTGCCATGGCCACTGCGATTGCAGAGCACAGGCTCTGGACGCACAGGCCCAGCAGCCATAGCTCACGGGACCAGCCGCTCCGCGGCTTGTGTGATTTTCCCGAACCGGGGCATGAACCCGTGTCCCCTGCTCCAGCGGCAGACTCTCAACCACTGCGCCACCAGTGAAGTCCAGCCTGTGTCTTTTTGATTCTCATCCTCTCAGGCGATAGGCCCAGCAGTGGGCATGCTTGATTGAATGGTAGCTCAGTATTTACCTTTTCAATGCACCTCCTTTTTGTTTTCCTTACTGGCTCTTACCATGTCCCACGTTGAACCAAGGCTAGGCATTTCTCCACAACCCCTTCAGCATTTATTGTTTGCAGAATTTTTGCTGATGGTCATTCTGACTGTTGTGAGCTGATAGGATTTTTGTAATTTGGATTTGCAAGTCTTTAATTATTTCTAAGGTTCATTTTTCCAGACATTTTAAAATTTCTGTTAAAGAACAAATGAAAAAAACGGAGAATACAATTAACCTCTTGAAATTGTCTTCTTGAAAGGTTGCCCTCAAAATTGAATTTTTTGGTCAATATTCGCTCCCAGGATTGTTTTTGAGGGCAGGTGTCATTCACAGGCCTGTAATGAGTGTGAATATTTAGTGACCATTAGCACTGGGTTTAAAGCTGCTGTTGTGGTAAACGGCCACTACGCGGCAGCATTTCTCCATTCCCAAATCTGGTTACTAGGGCAGCAGAGCTGTTCTGGAATCCCTGTTCCTAGGTTGTAAATTAAAATGGAATGTGCCAGGAGAAACCCCCATAAGTTTATGTTACATTATTTCTTGTTTGTTGTTTTAGTTTTTTTAATAGGGCTATTGATTACAATATTGTTTGTCCTAGGTGTACACAATCTGGTTCATTTGTGCATAAAATATATATATATATATATATATATATATTCATGTACAGATCCACTTCCCATGTAAATTATTGCAGAGTGTTCCATAGACCTCCCTTGCTATATGGTCGGTCTTTTTGTTATGTGTATTTAATAGGTATTTGTACACGTATGGTAACCCTAATCTTAATTTTTCCATTCCCCCCACCTTTCCTTTTAGATAAGCATAGTTTGTTTTCTAAGTGTGTGAGTGTCTTTCTCTGTGCAAATATGTTCATTTGTGTCAGTTGTTAGATAACGCCTGCAAGTGATATCATAGGATATGTCATTTGTTTTCCGACTTACCTCATGTTCTGTGATTATCTCTAGGCTCAACTATGGTGCCTCAAAGAGCAGTGTTTCATTGTTTTCCATGGCTAATATTCCATTGTGTACATGGACCACTTCTCCTTTTTCAACTGATATCGTGATGGACATTTTGGTTGCTTCCGTGTCTTGACTATTGTGAAAATTCCTGCAGTGCAGCTGTTGAAGCCTGTGCCTTGTCGACTCTGGATTTGTCAGGTGAGAGTCTCAGTGGCGGGCCTGCTGAATGGAATGGTGGCTCAATTTTTACTTTTAAACGCAGCTCCTTTCTATTCTTATTATGGGCTGTCACCACTTTACCTCTCACCAGCAGCTAGAGGGTACACAGTTCTCTAAAACACCTTCAGCATTTAATGTTTGTAGACTTCCAGCTGATGGTAGTTGACATGTGTGAGTTGAAATCATTTTGGAGGTTAGATTTGCATGAGTCTAATAAGTACTGATGTTGAGCTTTTATCCATTTTCCTCTTTTTTGAAAATGAGTGAGTAAAACTTACCCCTCCATACAATCTCCTTGAAAAATTGGACAGTTTTGAAATTTTTTGGCCATTCCCTACCTCCGCACAATTTTTTAGGGCAGGTGTCCTTTACAGCCCTGAATCCTTGTGAATGTTAAGTGACCATTAGCTGTGGGTTCAAAGCCGCTCTTGTGGGAAACGGCCACAAGGCGGCAGCATTTCTACATTTCCAAGTCTGGGATTTTGGGCCACAGAGCTTTCGTGGCAATCGTGTTAGTCAGCTGCGAATTAGAGTGCAATGTGCCAGCGCAAACCCCCAAGAGCTCATATCTCCTAAATTGTTGTTTGCTTTTTAAATTTAATTTTTATTAATTATCAGAGCCAATTTGATCAAAATGTAGATTCTCCTAGGTGTACAGTTTCTGGTTCATCCTATCAATGTATCTGTCTATTCCTCTTTGGATCCATTCCCGTGTATGTTATTATAGAGTGTTGAGTAGACCTCTCTTCGTATTCCATAGGTATTTTGTGATTATATATTTCATATGTATTAGTATATGTCTGTTAGCCCCCATATCCTAATTCATACATTCCTTACACCTTTCCATTTGGTTAAACATAATTTGGTTTTCTGAATCTATGCGTGTCCTTCTCTTGGAAATTATTTCATGGGTATCAATTCTTAGGTAACACCTATAAGTGATGTCATAGGATGTCTGTCTTTCGGTTTCTTTCTTACTTCCAGTGTGGTGATTATCTCTAGGTCCTTCTATGGTGGTGCCAACGGCACTGTTCCATGCTTTTTCATGGCTAATATTCCATTGTGTACATGGACGACTTCTTCTTGGTGCATTTTTCTGTTGATGCACATTTTGGTTCCTTCCAGGTTTGGCTATGGTACACCTTGCTGCAGTGCAGGATTGCCAGCCTTTGTGTTTTTGATTCTGGTCTACTCAGGTGATAGGCCCATGAGTGGTCCTACCAGATCACATGGTAGCTCCATTTTTACCCTTAAACGCACCTCCATTCTGTTCTCACTACTGGCTGTTACCAGGTTGCATCCCACCAGCAGCTAAAGGGTATGCAGTTCTCTAAAACCCATTCAGCATTTATTCTTTGTAGACTTTTTTTGCTGATGATCATTCTGACGGCTGTCAGGTGAACGTTTGTGTACCCTGGATTTGCATGGCTTTATTAATTCCTGATGTTCAGCCTGTTTCCATTCCCTTTTTTTTAACGAAAAAAGAAAGAAAGAAAAAGAAACAGAAGACAAATGTGCATAAATTATGCCTCTTGAAACTGTCGGTTTGAAATATGGATGCCTTTGAATTTTTTGGTCGATATACGACCCCAGGATTTGTTTTCAGTGCAGGTGTGATTTACAGGCCTGCAATTATTTTGAATATCAACTGACCATTAACGGTGGGATTAAAGCTGCTGTTGTGTGAAACGCCCACAAGGTGGCATTAGTTCTACTTTACCAAATCTGGTTACTAGGGCAGCAGATCCTCAATGGAAGTTGTGTTCTAGGTTGTAGTTTAGAATGGCGTGTGCCAGGAAAAAGCCCCTTAAGTATATGTCTCACTACTTCTTGTTCGTTTATTTAATTTAATTTTTATTTTTATCACAGCAAGTTTGATTACAATGTTTGGCTTTTTGTAGGTGTGCAAGATGTGGTTCTTTTACACATAAACATATGTCTATTCTTCCTGGAATCCTTTTCCCATGTACGTTATGACAGAATGTTGAGTAGTCTTCTCTTGGTATTCCGTAGGTCTTTGGTGATTATATATTTCACCTGTGTTTGTATATGTCTGTTAACCCCAATATCCTAATGTATCCAATCCTCACAAATTTCCATTGGTGAACCATAAGTTTGTTGAATGAATCAGTGGTTGCCCTTCTCTGTGGAAATATCTTCACTGGTATCAATTTATAGGTAATACCTAAAGGTGATATCACACGATATGTGTCTTTCCCTTTCTGACTTACAATAAGTCACGTGATTACCTCTAGACTCATCTACGGTGCTGCAAATGGCATTGTGTCCTTTTTTTCCTTGGCTAATATTCTGTCTGTACATATACCTGTTCTTATTTGACCACTCATCTGTTGATGGACTTTTTGGTTGCTTCCATGTCATGGCTATTGTAATGCTGTGGCAATGTACATTTGCCTACCTGTGTCTTTCCAATTCTGTCTTCTTAGTTTATAGGCACAAGAGTGGGCCTGCTGGATCATATGGTAGCAAAATATTTACCTTGTAGAGGCACCTCCATTCTGTTCTCATTAGTGGCTCTTACCAGGTTACGTCCCACTTAAAGTTGAGGGAATTCACTTCTCCACAACACCTTTAGCATTTTTTGCTTGTAGTTTTTTTTGCTGATGTTTATTCTGACTAGTGTGTGCTGATACCACTTTGTGGTTGGATTTTCATGTGCCTCATAATCCCTTGAAATTGAGCTTTCTGGCATGTCCTATTTTTCGTCAAGCTGTGAGTACAGCTTACCTCTTCAAATTGTTTTCGTGAAGTATGTGTGACATTTAGAAATATTTTGGCCATTATCTCCCTCAAGACATTTTGAGGGCAGTTTTCATTTACAGCCCTCCAGTACTGGTGAATATGAAGTGACCCTTAGCCCAGGTTTTAAAGCTGCTGTTTCAGGTAATGAACAAAGGGCAGCAGCATTTCTGCTTTTCCCAATCTGGTAAGTAGGTAAAGAGACCATCCTGGCAGTGGTGTTTCTCGGTTATATATTAGATTGTAATGTGCCCCCAAAAGCTGATGTCTCCTTACTTATGTTTGTGTTATCAATTGAATTTATATATTTTTTATTAGAGTGATATTCCATTGTGTACATGGACCACTTCTTCTTTGTGCATTCCTCTGTTGATGGAGATTTTCGTAGCTTCCAAGTGTTGGCTATGGGAAATATTGCTGGACTGCAGTATTGCCAGCGTGTGGCTTTTCTTTTGCAGTACGTGGACCTCTCACTGCCGTGGACACTCCCATTGCAGAGCACAGGCTCCAGATGCGCATGCACAGCAGCCATAGCTCACGGGACCAGGCGCTCCGCCTCATGTGGGATCTTCCCGACCCGGGGCATGAACCCGTGTCCCCTGCATTGGCAGGCGGACTCTCAACCACTGTGCCACCAGTGAAGCGCAGCCTGTGTCTTTTTGATTCTCATCCACTCAGGCGATAGGCCCAGCAGTGGGTATGCTTGATTGAATGGTATCTCAGTTATTACCTTTACAAGGCACCTCTTTTTTTGTTTTCATTACTGGCTCTTACCATGTCCCACGTTGAACCAAGGGTAGGAATTTCTCCAAAACCCCTTCAGCATTTATTGTTTGCAGAATTTTTGCTGATGGCCATTCTGACTGGTGTGAGGTGATAGGTGTTTTTAATTTGGATTTGCATCTCTTTAATTATTCCTAATGTTCAGCATTTTTCCATGCCTTTTTAAATTTCTGGTACAGAAAAACAGAAAAAAAAAACGGAGAGTACAATTAACCTCTTGAAATTGTCTTCTTGGATTGTTGCCCTGTTTTGAATTTTTTGGTCAATTTTTGACCCCAGGATTGTTTTTGAGGGCAGGTGTCATTTGCAGGCTGCAATGAGTGTGAATATTTAGTGACCATTAGCACTGGGTTTAAAGCTGCTGTTTTGGGAAACGGCCACAAGGCGGCAGCATTTCTCCATTCCCAAATCTGGTTACTTGGGCAGCTGAGCCTTTCTGGGATGAATGGAATACAGAAGAAGACATCATTGAAGTCTAGTACAGAATCCCATGTCCTTGTGGAAGGTAGAATGAGCAGCAGGGTGTAGGAATTAGGAACTACTGGATGTATATCCTCGGTGGCTTCACTGACATCGTTTAGCAGGTCCCCAGCAGCCCATGGGGCTCTCGTGGTCAGGGCAATTCCAGGATATGGAGCTCACCTGGGCAAGACCCCCTTACCCGCCACCAATGGGGCCCTCGTGGTCAGGCCCCTCCCAGGATACAGAGCTCCTCTGGACAGATAGCCCGTCAGGGTTGGGCACACAGGAACCGTGCACGTAGCCCTCATTGCAAAGCACCCCAGATCAACTGTCACTCAGCTGACCAGAGCACCTCAGTGCAGGACTTGAACTAACAAACAGCAGCTCTGACAGGCCTGTGACCCTGGGCATCACTCTGTGTGGCCTCCCTTTGCCTGGTCTTTCAGAGACTTCCACTGCAGCTGGGGCACCAGGCCTCTGTCTCTACCCATCACCCCTCCTCTCCCTGACTCCTGGGTTCCTCTCATTAGGAGAGGGTCTTCTTGAAGTTGTCTCCCACTCATGGGCCAGATAAAATGATTAGAAAACGAGCCAGAGCTGCAGCCCCTTGTCTATCCTGACACTCAGGAGCCCACACCTGTTCCTTGGACCTGGCCGGTTCAGCGAGGTCCATTTTCTGCAATGTGAGTCCCTGAGGGGTGAAGATTGGCTGAACTGGGTAGCCTGACCCTGCCGGCCAGCCCTCCCCAGGTGTGCCTGGTTTGAGGTTAATATAAACACGGCTCCGGGCAGCAAGAGCCCCTGCAGCTGTGCCTGACGCCATTTTCTCTGCCCCATCAGCAGTCTCGGGGCTGTGCTGGTGGGAGGGAGTGATGGGCCACGGCATTGTGGGTGGCCCGGTGTGAGTGGGGCTCTGCTGGACTTTCTGCAGGAGTTGCCAGGCTGCCACCTGCTAAAGAAGAGGATGTGTCACCCATACCTTCCACTGGAATTTCTCCCCGGGCAGAGGTGAGGAAGGAAAAAAGCAGTGAGGGCCGGGACAGGAGGGGTATCTCAGGCAGGGAAATGGAAAGCTTCCAGAAGAGCGCCCAGGTCCAGGACCATCCTGGCTGGCCTGCAGGCACCAAGTCGGCTTGCGTGCTGTCGCTGGTGTGGCTCCACAGCCCTTCCTCTAGGCTTTCAAGTCCTTGTACATATTCAGGTGTTTTACCTGGGAAGGGTGGGAACAGTCCAGCAGCAGCTGGCCTGGGGCTCAGCTCACGTTTACTCACAGACGCCTCGGCATGGTCCCCCAGCTTTGCAATGAGGACGCTCCTTGCGGGGGCGGGGCTGCTGGCTGCATGGGAGATGATTCCCCACCTCTGACCAACTTCAGAATTGTTTACCACTGGAGCAAGTGCCCTGATAGGGATTTCCTCTGTATAACTGGTGGGTTCTGTTTTTTTTCTTTTTTGGTTTAATTTAGATTTTATTCCTCTTTTATGTGTTTATAGATATAAGTATGGAAATAATTCATTCATATAAATACATCTGTGTGAAGGGAAGAACTTTTTTCTGTTTTATTTTTAAATTTTATTTATTTTTAAAAATTTTGAAATTTAATTTTATTTATTTTTGTATACAGCAGGTTATTATTAGTTATCTATTTTATGCATATATATGTATACGGGTCAATCCCAATCTCCCAACTCATCCCACCACCACCACCCCATGGCTTCCCCCCTTTGGTGTCCATAAGTTTGTTCTCTACCTCTGTGTCTCTATTTCTGCCCTGCAAACCGGTTCATCTGTACCATTTTTCTAGGTTCCACATATATGCATTAATATACAATATTGGTTTTTCCCTTTCTGACTTACTTCACTCTGTATGACAGTCCCTAGATCCATCGACGTCTCTACAATGACCCAGTTTCATTCCTTTTTATGGCTGAGTAATATTCCATTTTATATATGTACCACATCTTTATCCATTCGTCTGTCTGTGGGCATTTAGGTTGCTTCCATTACCTGGCTATTGTAAATAGTGCTGCAGTGAACATTGTGGTGAATGTGTCTTTTTGATTTATGGTTTTCTCTGGGTATATGCCCAGAAGTGGGATTGCTGGATCATATGGTAATTGTATTTTTAGTTTTTTAAGGAACCTCCATACTGTTCTCCATAGTGACTGTATCAATTTACATTCCCACCAATAGTGGAAGAGGGTTCCTTTTGTCCACACCCTCCCCAGCATTTGTTGTCTGTAGATTTTCTGATGATGCCCATGCTAACAAGTGTGAGGTGATACCTCATTGTAGTTTTGGTTTGCATTACTCTAATAATTAGTGATGTTGAGCAGATTATCATGTGTGTCTTGGCCATCTCTGTGTCTTCTTTGAAGAAATGTCTATTTAGATCTTCTGCACATTTTTGTATTGGGTTGTTTGTTGTTTTTTACTATTAAGCTGCATGAGCTGTTTATATATATTGGAGATTAAACCTTTGTCCATTGATTCGTTTGCAAATATTTTCTCCCATTCTGAAGGTTGCCTTTGTCCATTCCCGATTTTTTAACAAAAAATGCAAGAAAGAAAAAGAAGCAGAACACTAATGTGCATAAATTATGCCTCTTGAATCTGTCGGTTTGAAATATGGACGTCTTTTGAATTTGTTGGTCGATATACGACCCCAGGATTTGTTTTCAGGGCAGGTGTCATTTACAGGCCTGCAATTATTTTGAATATCAACTGACCATTAGCGCTGGGATTAAAGCTGCTCTTGTATGAAACGGCCACAGGGCGGCAGCAGTTCTCCCTTACCAAATCTGGTTACTAGGACAACAGAGCCTCAAAGGAAGTCCTGTTCTAGGTTGTAATTTAGAATGGAATGTGCCAGGAAAAAGCCCCTTAAGTTTGTCTCACTACATCTTGTTCGTATTTTTAATTTAATTTTTTATTTTTTATCACAGAAAGTTTGATTACAATCTTTGGCTTGTTGTAGGTGTGCAACATGTGGTTCTTTTACACATACACATATGAATGTTCTTCCTGGGATCCTTTTCCCATGTACGTTATGACAGAATGTTGAGTAGTCTTCTCTTGGTATTCCGTAGGTCTTTGGTGATTATATATTTCACCTGTGTTTGTATATGTCTGTTAACCCCAATATCCTAATGTATCCAATCCTCACAGATTTCCATTGGTGAACCATAAGATTGGTGAATGAATCAGTGGTTGCCCTTCTCTGTGGAAATATCTTCACTGGTATCAATTTATAGGTAATACCTAAAGGTGATATCATACGATATGTGTCTTTCTCTTTCTGACATACTACAAGTTGTGTGATTACCTCTAGACTCATCTACAGTGCTGCAAATGACATCGTGTTCTTTTTTCCTTGGCTAATACTCCATCTGTACATGTACCAGTTCTTCTTTGTCCACTCATCTGTTGATGGACTTTTTGGTTGCTTCCATGACTTGGCTATTGTAATGCTGCGGCAATGCACATTTGCCTGCCTGTGTCTTTCCAATTCTGTCTTCTTAGGTTATAGGCCCAGGAGTGGGCCTGCTGGATCATATGGTAGAAAAATATTTACCTAGTAAAGGCACCTCCATTCTGTTCTCGTTAGTGGCTCTTACCAGGTCACGTCCCACTTAACGTTGAGGGTATGCACTTCTGCACAACACCTTCAGCATTTATTGTTTGTAGTTTTTATTGCTGATGTTTATTCTCACTAGTGTGAGCTGCTATATGTTTGTGGTTGGATTTGCATGCGTCTCATAATCCAATGAAATTGAGCTTTCTGGCATGTCCTTTTTTTCTTCAAACTGTGAGTAGAGCTTACCTCTTCAAATTGTTTTCGTGAAGTATGTGTGACATTTAGAAATATTTTGGCCATTACCTACCTAATGACATTCTGAGAGCAGGTTTCATTTACAGCCCTCCAGTACTGGTGCATATGAAGTGACCCTTAGCACAGGTTTTAAAGCTGCTGTTGCAGGTCACGGCCAGAGGGTGGCAGCATTTCTGCTTTTCACAAGCTTTTAACTAGGGAAACAGACTACCTTGCCGTGGTATTTCTCGGTTATAAATTACAGTGGAATGTTCCTGGATAAACCCCCAAATGCTGATGTTTCTTTACTTTTGTTTGTTTTCTAGATTGAGTTTATATTTTTTTATTGGAGTCATATTCCATTGTGTACAAGAACCACTTCTTCTTTGTGCATTCCTCTGTTGATGGACATTTTCGTAGCTTCCAAGTGTTGGCTATGATAAATATTGCTGGAGTGCAGGATTGCCAGGCTGTATTTTTTTTTGTTTTGCAGTACGTAGGCCACTAACTGCCATGGCCACTGCGATTGCAGAGCACAGGCTCTGGACGCACAGGCCCAGCAGCCATAGCTCACGGGACCAGCCGCTCCGCGGCTTGTGTGATTTTCCCGAACCGGGGCATGAACCCGTGTCCCCTGCTCCAGCGGCAGACTCTCAACCACTGCGCCACCAGTGAAGTCCAGCCTGTGTCTTTTTGATTCTCATCCTCTCAGGCGATAGGCCCAGCAGTGGGCATGCTTGATTGAATGGTAGCTCAGTATTTACCTTTTCAATGCACCTCCTTTTTGTTTTCCTTACTGGCTCTTACCATGTCCCACGTTGAACCAAGGCTAGGCATTTCTCCACAACCCCTTCAGCATTTATTGTTTGCAGAATTTTTGCTGATGGTCATTCTGACTGTTGTGAGCTGATAGGATTTTTGTAATTTGGATTTGCAAGTCTTTAATTATTTCTAAGGTTCATTTTTCCAGACATTTTAAAATTTCTGTTAAAGAACAAATGAAAAAAACGGAGAATACAATTAACCTCTTGAAATTGTCTTCTTGAAAGGTTGCCCTCAAAATTGAATTTTTTGGTCAATATTCGCTCCCAGGATTGTTTTTGAGGGCAGGTGTCATTCACAGGCCTGTAATGAGTGTGAATATTTAGTGACCATTAGCACTGGGTTTAAAGCTGCTGTTGTGGTAAACGGCCACTACGCGGCAGCATTTCTCCATTCCCAAATCTGGTTACTAGGGCAGCAGAGCCGTTCTGGAATCCCTGTTCCTAGGTTGTAAATTAAAATGGAATGTGCCAGGAGAAACCCCCATAAGTTTATGTTACATTATTTCTTGTTTGTTGTTTTAGTTTTTTTAATAGGGCTATTGATTACAATATTGTTTGTCCTAGGTGTACACAATCTGGTTCATTTGTGCATAAAATATATATATATATATATTCATGTACAGATCCACTTCCCATGTAAATTATTGCAGAGTGTTCCATAGACCTCCCTTGCTATATGGTCGGTCTTTTTGTTATGTGTATTTAATAGGTATTTGTACACGTATGGTAACCCTAATCTTAATTTTTCCATTCCCCCCACCTTTCCTTTTAGATAAGCATAGTTTGTTTTCTAAGTGTGTGAGTGTCTTTCTCTGTGCAAATATGTTCATTTGTGTCAGTTGTTAGATAACGCCTGCAAGTGATATCATAGGATATGTCATTTGTTTTCCGACTTACCTCATGTTCTGTGATTATCTCTAGGCTCAACTATGGTGCCTCAAAGAGCAGTGTTTCATTGTTTTCCATGGCTAATATTCCATTGTGTACATGGACCACTTCTCCTTTTTCAACTGATATCGTGATGGACATTTTGGTTGCTTCCGTGTCTTGACTATTGTGAAAATTCCTGCAGTGCAGCTGTTGAAGCCTGTGCCTTGTCGACTCTGGATTTGTCAGGTGAGAGTCTCAGTGGCGGGCCTGCTGAATGGAATGGTGGCTCAATTTTTACTTTTAAACGCAGCTCCTTTCTATTCTTATTATGGGCTGTCACCACTTTACCTCTCACCAGCAGCTAGAGGGTACACAGTTCTCTAAAACACCTTCAGCATGTAATGTTTGTAGACTTCCAGCTGATGGTAGTTGACATGTGTGAGTTGAAATCATTTTGGAGGTTAGATTTGCATGAGTCTAATAAGTACTGATGTTGAGCTTTTATCCATTTTCCTCTTTTTTGAAAATGAGTGAGTAAAACTTACCCCTCCATACAATCTCCTTGAAAAATTGGACAGTTTTGAAATTTTTTGGCCATTCCCTACCTCCGCACAATTTTTTAGGGCAGGTGTCCTTTACAGCCCTGAATCCTTGTGAATGTTAAGTGACCATTAGCTGTGGGTTCAAAGCCGCTCTTGTGGGAAACGGCCACAAGGCGGCAGCATTTCTACATTTCCAAGTCTGGGATTTTGGGCCACAGAGCTTTCGTGGCAATCGTGTTAGTCAGCTGCGAATTAGAGTGCAATGTGCCAGCGCAAACCCCCAAGAGCTCATATCTCCTAAATTGTTGTTTGCTTTTTAAATTTAATTTTTATTAATTATCAGAGCCAATTTGATCAAAATGTAGATTCTCCTAGGTGTACAGTTTCTGGTTCATCCTATCAATGTATCTGTCTATTCCTCTTTGGATCCATTCCCGTGTATGTTATTATAGAGTGTTGAGTAGACCTCTCTTCGTATTCCATAGGTATTTTGTGATTATATATTTCATATGTATTAGTATATGTCTGTTAGCCCCCATATCCTAATTCATACATTCCTTACACCTTTCCATTTGGTTAAACATAATTTGGTTTTCTGAATCTATGCGTGTCCTTCTCTTGGAAATTATTTCATGGGTATCAATTCTTAGGTAACACCTATAAGTGATGTCATAGGATGTCTGTCTTTCGGTTTCTTTCTTACTTCCAGTGTGGTGATTATCTCTAGGTCCTTCTATGGTGGTGCCAACGGCACTGTTCCATGCTTTTTCATGGCTAATATTCCATTGTGTACATGGACGACTTCTTCTTGGTGCATTTTTCTGTTGATGCACATTTTGGTTCCTTCCAGGTTTGGCTATGGTACACCTTGCTGCAGTGCAGGATTGCCAGCCTTTGTGTTTTTGATTCTGGTCTACTCAGGTGATAGGCCCATGAGTGGTCCTACCAGATCACATGGTAGCTCCATTTTTACCCTTAAACGCACCTCCATTCTGTTCTCACTACTGGCTGTTACCAGGTTGCATCCCACCAGCAGCTAAAGGGTATGCAGTTCTCTAAAACCCATTCAGCATTTATTCTTTGTAGACTTTTTTTGCTGATGATCATTCTGACGGCTGTCAGGTGAACGTTTGTGTACACTGGATTTGCATGGCTTTATTAATTCCTGATGTTCAGCCTCTTTCCATTCCCTTTTTTTTAACAAAAACAGAAAGAAAGAAAAAGAAACAGAAGACAAATGTGCATAAATTATGCCTCTTGAAACTGTCGGTTTGAAATATGGATGCCTTTGAATTTTTTGGTCGATATACGACCCCAGGATTTGTTTTCAGTGCAGGTGTGATTTACAGGCCTGCAATTATTTTGAATATCAACTGACCATTAACGGTGGGATTAAAGCTGCTGTTGTGTGAAACGCCCACAAGGTGGCATTAGTTCTACTTTACCAAATCTGGTTACTAGGGCAGCAGATCCTCAATGGAAGTTGTGTTCTAGGTTGTAGTTTAGAATGGCGTGTGCCAGGAAAAAGCCCCTTAAGTATATGTCTCACTACTTCTTGTTCGTTTATTTAATTTAATTTTTATTTTTATCACAGCAAGTTTGATTACAATGTTTGGCTTTTTGTAGGTGTGCAAGATGTGGTTCTTTTACACATAAACATATGTCTATTCTTCCTGGAATCCTTTTCCCATGTACGTTATGACAGAATGTTGAGTAGTCTTCTCTTGGTATTCCGTAGGTCTTTGGTGATTATATATTTCACCTGTGTTTGTATATGTCTGTTAACCCCAATATCCTAATGTATCCAATCCTCACAAATTTCCATTGGTGAACCATAAGTTTGTTGAATGAATCAGTGGTTGCCCTTCTCTGTGGAAATATCTTCACTGGTATCAATTTATAGGTAATACCTAAAGGTGATATCACACGATATGTGTCTTTCCCTTTCTGACTTACAATAAGTCACGTGATTACCTCTAGACTCATCTACGGTGCTGCAAATGGCATTGTGTCCTTTTTTTCCTTGGCTAATATTCTGTCTGTACATATACCTGTTCTTATTTGACCACTCATCTGTTGATGGACTTTTTGGTTGCTTCCATGTCATGGCTATTGTAATGCTGTGGCAATGTACATTTGCCTACCTGTGTCTTTCCAATTCTGTCTTCTTAGTTTATAGGCACAAGAGTGGGCCTGCTGGATCATATGGTAGCAAAATATTTACCTTGTAGAGGCACCTCCATTCTGTTCTCATTAGTGGCTCTTACCAGGTTACGTCCCACTTAAAGTTGAGGGAATTCACTTCTCCACAACACCTTTAGCATTTTTTGCTTGTAGTTTTTTTTGCTGATGTTTATTCTGACTAGTGTGTGCTGATACCACTTTGTGGTTGGATTTTCATGTGCCTCATAATCCCTTGAAATTGAGCTTTCTGGCATGTCCTATTTTTCGTCAAGCTGTGAGTACAGCTTACCTCTTCAAATTGTTTTCGTGAAGTATGTGTGACATTTAGAAATATTTTGGCCATTATCTCCCTCAAGACATTTTGAGGGCAGTTTTCATTTACAGCCCTCCAGTACTGGTGAATATGAAGTGACCCTTAGCCCAGGTTTTAAAGCTGCTGTTTCAGGTAATGAACAAAGGGCAGCAGCATTTCTGCTTTTCCCAATCTGGTAAGTAGGTAAACAGACCATCCTGGCAGTGGTGTTTCTCGGTTATATATTAGATTGTAATGTGCCCCCAAAAGCTGATGTCTCCTTACTTATGTTTGTGTTATCAATTGAATTTATATATTTTTTATTAGAGTGATATTCCATTGTGTACATGGACCACTTCTTCTTTGTGCATTCCTCTGTTGATGGAGATTTTCGTAGCTTCCAAGTGTTGGCTATGGGAAATATTGCTGGACTGCAGTATTGCCAGCGTGTGGCTTTTCTTTTGCAGTACGTGGACCTCTCACTGCCGTGGACACTCCCATTGCAGAGCACAGGCTCCAGATGCGCATGCACAGCAGCCATAGCTCACGGGACCAGGCGCTCCGCCTCATGTGGGATCTTCCCGACCCGGGGCATGAACCCGTGTCCCCTGCATTGGCAGGCGGACTCTCAACCACTGTGCCACCAGTGAAGCGCAGCCTGTGTCTTTTTGATTCTCATCCACTCAGGCGATAGGCCCAGCAGTGGGTATGCTTGATTGAATGGTATCTCAGTTATTACCTTTACAAGGCACCTCTTTTTTTGTTTTCATTACTGGCTCTTACCATGTCCCACGTTGAACCAAGGGTAGGAATTTCTCCAAAACCCCTTCAGCATTTATTGTTTGCAGAATTTTTGCTGATGGCCATTCTGACTGGTGTGAGGTGATAGGTGTTTTTAATTTGGATTTGCATCTCTTTAATTATTCCTAATGTTCAGCATTTTTCCATGCCTTTTTAAATTTCTGGTACAGAAAAACAGAAAAAAAAAACGGAGAGTACAATTAACCTCTTGAAATTTTCTTGGATTGTTGCCCTGTTTTGAATTTTTTGGTCAATTTTTGACCCCAGGATTGTTTTTGAGGGCAGGTGTCATTTGCAGGCTGCAATGAGTGTGAATATTTAGTGACCATTAGCACTGGGTTTAAAGCTGCTGTTTTGGGAAACGGCCACAAGGCGGCAGCATTTCTCCATTCCCAAATCTGGTTACTTGGGCAGCTGAGCCTTTCTGGGATGAATGGAATACAGAAGAAGACATCATTGAAGTCTAGTACAGAATCCCATGTCCTTGTGGAAGGTAGAATGAGCAGCAGGGTGTAGGAATTAGGAACTACTGGATGTATATCCTCGGTGGCTTCACTGACATCGTTTAGCAGGTCCCCAGCAGCCCATGGGGCTCTCGTGGTCAGGGCAATTCCAGGATATGGAGCTCACCTGGGCAAGACCCCCTTACCCGCCACCAATGGGGCCCTCGTGGTCAGGCCCCTCCCAGGATACAGAGCTCCTCTGGACAGATAGCCCGTCAGGGTTGGGCACACAGGAACCGTGCACGTAGCCCTCATTGCAAAGCACCCCAGATCAACTGTCACTCAGCTGACCAGAGCACCTCAGTGCAGGACTTGAACTAACAAACAGCAGCTCTGACAGGCCTGTGACCCTGGGCATCACTCTGTGTGGCCTCCCTTTGCCTGGTCTTTCAGAGACTTCCACTGCAGCTGGGGCACCAGGCCTCTGTCTCTACCCATCACCCCTCCTCTCCCTGACTCCTGGGTTCCTCTCATTAGGAGAGGGTCTTCTTGAAGTTGTCTCCCACTCATGGGCCAGATAAAATGATTAGAAAACGAGCCAGAGCTGCAGCCCCTTGTCTATCCTGACACTCAGGAGCCCACACCTGTTCCTTGGACCTGGCCGGTTCAGCGAGGTCCATTTTCTGCAATGTGAGTCCCTGAGGGGTGAAGATTGGCTGAACTGGGTAGCCTGACCCTGCCGGCCAGCCCTCCCCAGGTGTGCCTGGTTTGAGGTTAATATAAACACGGCTCCAGGCAGCAAGAGCCCCTGCAGCTGTGCCTGACGCCATTTTCTCTGCCCCATCAGCAGTCTCGGGGCTGTGCTGGTGGGAGGGAGTGATGGGCCACGGCATTGTGGGTGGCCCGGTGTGAGTGGGGCTCTGCTGGACTTTCTGCAGGAGTTGCCAGGCTGCCACCTGCTAAAGAAGAGGATGTGTCACCCATACCTTCCACTGGAATTTCTCCCCGGGCAGAGGTGAGGAAGGAAAAAAGCAGTGAGGGCCGGGACAGGAGGGGTATCTCAGGCAGGGAAATGGAAAGCTTCCAGAAGAGCGCCCAGGTCCAGGACCATCCTGGCTGGCCTGCAGGCACCAAGTCGGCTTGCGTGCTGTCGCTGGTGTGGCTCCACGGCCCTTCCTCTAGGCTTTCAAGTCCTTGTACATATTCAGGTGTTTTACCTGGGAAGGGTGGGAACAGTCCAGCAGCAGCTGGCCTGGGGCTCAGCTCACGTTTACTCACAGACGCCTCGGCATGGTCCCCCAGCTTTGCAATGAGGACGCTCCTTGCGGGGGCGGGGCTGCTGGCTGCATGGGAGATGATTCCCCACCTCTGACCAACTTCAGAATTGTTTACCACTGGAGCAAGTGCCCTGATAGGGATTTCCTCTGTATAACTGGTGGGTTCTGTTTTTTTTCTTTTTTGGTTTAATTTAGATTTTATTCCTCTTTTATGTGTTTATAGATATAAGTATGGAAATAATTCATTCATATAAATACATCTGTGTGAAGGGAAGAACATTTTTCTGTTTTATTTTTAAATTTTATTTATTTTTAAAAATTTTGAAATTTAATTTTATTTATTTTTGTATACAGCAGGTTATTATTAGTTATCTATTTTATGCATATATATGTATACGGGTCAATCCCAATCTCCCAACTCATCCCACCACCACCACCCCATGGCTTCCCCCCTTTGGTGTCCATAAGTTTGTTCTCTACCTCTGTGTCTCTATTTCTGCCCTGCAAACCGGTTCATCTGTACCATTTTTCTAGGTTCCACATATATGCATTAATATACAATATTGGTTTTTCCCTTTCTGACTTACTTCACTCTGTATGACAGTCTCTAGATCCATCGACGTCTCTACAGTGACCCAGTTTCATTCCTTTTTATGGCTGAGTAATATTCCATTTTATATATGTACCACATCTTTATCCATTCGTCTGTCTGTGGGCATTTAGGTTGCTTCCATTACCTGGCTATTGTAAATAGTGCTGCAGTGAACATTGTGGTGAATGTGTCTTTTTGATTTATGGTTTTCTCTGGGTATATGCCCAGAAGTGGGATTGCTGGATCATATGGTAATTGTATTTTTAGTTTTTTAAGGAACCTCCATACTGTTCTCCATAGTGACTGTATCAATTTACATTCCCACCAATAGTGGAAGAGGGTTCCTTTTGTCCACACCCTCCCCAGCATTTGTTGTCTGTAGATTTTCTGATGATGCCCATGCTAACAAGTGTGAGGTGATACCTCATTGTAGTTTTGGTTTGCATTACTCTAATAATTAGTGATGTTGAGCAGATTATCATGTGTGTCTTGGCCATCTCTGTGTCTTCTTTGAAGAAATGTCTATTTAGATCTTCTGCACATTTTTGTATTGGGTTGTTTGTTGTTTTTTACTATTAAGCTGCATGAGCTGTTTATATATATTGGAGATTAAACCTTTGTCCATTGATTCGTTTGCAAATATTTTCTCCCATTCTGAAGGTTGCCTTTGTCCATTCCCGATTTTTTAACAAAAAATGCAAGAAAGAAAAAGAAGCAGAACACTAATGTGCATAAATTATGCCTCTTGAATCTGTCGGTTTGAAATATGGACGTCTTTTGAATTTGTTGGTCGATATACGACCCCAGGATTTGTTTTCAGGGCAGGTGTCATTTACAGGCCTGCAATTATTTTGAATATCAACTGACCATTAGCGCTGGGATTAAAGCTGCTCTTGTATGAAACGGCCACAGGGCGGCAGCAGTTCTCCCTTACCAAATCTGGTTACTAGGACAACAGAGCCTCAAAGGAAGTCCTGTTCTAGGTTGTAATTTAGAATGGAATGTGCCAGGAAAAAGCCCCTTAAGTTTGTCTCACTACATCTTGTTCGTATTTTTAATTTAATTTTTTTATTTTTTATCACAGAAAGTTTGATTACAATCTTTGGCTTGTTGTAGGTGTGCAACATGTGGTTCTTTTACACATACACATATGAATGTTCTTCCTGGGATCCTTTTCCCATGTACGTTATGACAGAATGTTGAGTAGTCTTCTCTTGGTATTCCGTAGGTCTTTGGTGATTATATATTTCACCTGTGTTTGTATATGTCTGTTAACCCCAATATCCTAATGTATCCAATCCTCACAGATTTCCATTGGTGAACCATAAGATTGGTGAATGAATCAGTGGTTGCCCTTCTCTGTGGAAATATCTTCACTGGTATCAATTTATAGGTAATACCTAAAGGTGATATCATACGATATGTGTCTTTCTCTTTCTGACATACTACAAGTTGTGTGATTACCTCTAGACTCATCTACAGTGCTGCAAATGACATCGTGTTCTTTTTTCCTTGGCTAATACTCCATCTGTACATGTACCAGTTCTTCTTTGTCCACTCATCTGTTGATGGACTTTTTGGTTGCTTCCATGACTTGGCTATTGTAATGCTGCGGCAATGCACATTTGCCTGCCTGTGTCTTTCCAATTCTGTCTTCTTAGGTTATAGGCCCAGGAGTGGGCCTGCTGGATCATATGGTAGAAAAATATTTACCTAGTAAAGGCACCTCCATTCTGTTCTCGTTAGTGGCTCTTACCAGGTCACGTCCCACTTAACGTTGAGGGTATGCACTTCTGCACAACACCTTCAGCATTTATTGTTTGTAGTTTTTATTGCTGATGTTTATTCTCACTAGTGTGAGCTGCTATATGTTTGTGGTTGGATTTGCATGCGTCTCATAATCCAATGAAATTGAGCTTTCTGGCATGTCCTTTTTTTCTTCAAACTGTGAGTAGAGCTTACCTCTTCAAATTGTTTTTGTGAAGTATGTGTGACATTTAGAAATATTTTGGCCATTACCTACCTAATGACATTCTGAGAGCAGGTTTCATTTACAGCCCTCCAGTACTGGTGCATATGAAGTGACCCTTAGCACAGGTTTTAAAGCTGCTGTTGCAGGTCACGGCCAGAGGGTGGCAGCATTTCTGCTTTTCACAAGCTTTTAACTAGGGAAACAGACTACCTTGCCGTGGTATTTCTCGGTTATAAATTACAGTGGAATGTGCCTGGATAAACCCCCAAATGCTGATGTTTCTTTACTTTTGTTTGTTTTCTAGATTGAGTTTATATTTTTTTATTGGAGTCATATTCCATTGTGTACAAGAACCACTTCTTCTTTGTGCATTCCTCTGTTGATGGACATTTTCGTAGCTTCCAAGTGTTGGCTATGATAAATATTGCTGGAGTGCAGGATTGCCAGGCTGTATTTTTTTTTGTTTTGCAGTACGTAGGCCACTAACTGCCATGGCCACTGCGATTGCAGAGCACAGGCTCTGGACGCACAGGCCCAGCAGCCATAGCTCACGGGACCAGCCGCTCCGCGGCTTGTGTGATTTTCCCGAACCGGGGCATGAACCCGTGTCCCCTGCTCCAGCGGCAGACTCTCAACCACTGCGCCACCAGTGAAGTCCAGCCTGTGTCTTTTTGATTCTCATCCTCTCAGGCGATAGGCCCAGCAGTGGGCATGCTTGATTGAATGGTAGCTCAGTATTTACCTTTTCAATGCACCTCCTTTTTGTTTTCCTTACTGGCTCTTACCATGTCCCACGTTGAACCAAGGCTAGGCATTTCTCCACAACCCCTTCAGCATTTGTTGTTTGCAGAATTTTTGCTGATGGTCATTCTGACTGTTGTGAGCTGATAGGATTTTTGTAATTTGGATTTGCAAGTCTTTAATTATTTCTAAGGTTCATTTTTCCAGACATTTTAAAATTTCTGTTAAAGAACAAATGAAAAAAACGGAGAATACAATTAACCTCTTGAAATTGTCTTCTTGAAAGGTTGCCCTCAAAATTGAATTTTTTGGTCAATATTCGCTCCCAGGATTGTTTTTGAGGGCAGGTGTCATTCACAGGCCTGTAATGAGTGTGAATATTTAGTGACCATTAGCACTGGGTTTAAAGCTGCTGTTGTGGTAAACGGCCACTACGCGGCAGCATTTCTCCATTCCCAAATCTGGTTACTAGGGCAGCAGAGCCGTTCTGGAATCCCTGTTCCTAGGTTGTAAATTAAAATGGAATGTGCCAGGAGAAACCCCCATAAGTTTATGTTACATTATTTCTTGTTTGTTGTTTTAGTTTTTTTAATAGGGCTATTGATTACAATATTGTTTGTCCTAGGTGTACACAATCTGGTTCATTTGTGCATAAAATATATATATATATATATATATATATTCATGTACAGATCCACTTCCCATGTAAATTATTGCAGAGTGTTCCATAGACCTCCCTTGCTATATGGTCGGTCTTTTTGTTATGTGTATTTAATAGGTATTTGTACACGTATGGTAACCCTAATCTTAATTTTTCCATTCCCCCCACCTTTCCTTTTAGATAAGCATAGTTTGTTTTCTAAGTGTGTGAGTGTCTTTCTCTGTGCAAATATGTTCATTTGTGTCAGTTGTTAGATAACGCCTGCAAGTGATATCATAGGATATGTCATTTGTTTTCCGACTTACCTCATGTTCTGTGATATCTCTAGGCTCAACTATGGTGCCTCAAAGAGCAGTGTTTCATTGTTTTCCATGGCTAATATTCCATTGTGTACATGGACCACTTCTCCTTTTTCAACTGATATTGTGATGGACATTTTGGTTGCTTCCGTGTCTTGACTATTGTGAAAATTCCTGCAGTGCAGCTGTTGAAGCCTGTGCCTTGTCGACTCTGGATTTGTCAGGTGAGAGTCTCAGTGGCGGGCCTGCTGAATGGAATGGTGGCTCAATTTTTACTTTTAAACGCAGCTCCTTTCTATTCTTATTATGGGCTGTCACCACTTTACCTCTCACCAGCAGCTAGAGGGTACACAGTTCTCTAAAACACCTTCAGCATTTAATGTTTGTAGACTTCCAGCTGATGGTAGTTGACATGTGTGAGTTGAAATCATTTTGGAGGTTAGATTTGCATGAGTCTAATAAGTACTGATGTTGAGCTTTTATCCATTTTCCTCTTTTTTGAAAATGAGTGAGTAAAACTTACCCCTCCATACAATCTCCTTGAAAAATTGGACAGTTTTGAAATTTTTTGGCCATTCCCTACCTCCGCACAATTTTTTAGGGCAGGTGTCCTTTACAGCCCTGAATCCTTGTGAATGTTAAGTGACCATTAGCTGTGGGTTCAAAGCCGCTCTTGTGGGAAACGGCCACAAGGCGGCAGCATTTCTACATTTCCAAGTCTGGGATTTTGGGCCACAGAGCTTTCGTGGCAATCGTGTTAGTCAGCTGCGAATTAGAGTGCAATGTGCCAGCGCAAACCCCCAAGAGCTCATATCTCCTAAATTGTTGTTTGCTTTTTAAATTTAATTTTTATTAATTATCAGAGCCAATTTGATCAAAATGTAGATTCTCCTAGGTGTACAGTTTCTGGTTCATCCTATCAATGTATCTGTCTATTCCTCTTTGGATCCATTCCCGTGTATGTTATTATAGAGTGTTGAGTAGACCTCTCTTCGTATTCCATAGGTATTTTGTGATTATATATTTCATATGTATTAGTATATGTCTGTTAGCCCCCATATCCTAATTCATACATTCCTTACACCTTTCCATTTGGTTAAACATAATTTGGTTTTCTGAATCTATGCGTGTCCTTCTCTTGGAAATTATTTCATGGGTATCAATTCTTAGGTAACACCTATAAGTGATGTCATAGGATGTCTGTCTTTCGGTTTCTTTCTTACTTCCAGTGTGGTGATTATCTCTAGGTCCTTCTATGGTGGTGCCAACGGCACTGTTCCATGCTTTTTCATGGCTAATATTCCATTGTGTACATGGACGACTTCTTCTTGGTGCATTTTTCTGTTGATGCACATTTGGTTCCTTCCAGGTTTGGCTATGGTACACCTTGCTGCAGTGCAGGATTGCCAGCCTTTGTGTTTTTGATTCTGGTCTACTCAGGTGATAGGCCCATGAGTGGTCCTACCAGATCACATGGTAGCTCCATTTTTACCCTTAAACGCACCTCCATTCTGTTCTCACTACTGGCTGTTACCAGGTTGCATCCCACCAGCAGCTAAAGGGTATGCAGTTCTCTAAAACCCATTCAGCATTTATTCTTTGTAGACTTTTTTTGCTGATGATCATTCTGACGGCTGTCAGGTGAACGTTTGTGTACACTGGATTTGCATGGCTTTATTAATTCCTGATGTTCAGCCTCTTTCCATTCCCTTTTTTTTAACGAAAAAAGAAAGAAAGAAAAAGAAACAGAAGACAAATGTGCATAAATTATGCCTCTTGAAACTGTCGGTTTGAAATATGGATGCCTTTGAATTTTTTGGTCGATATACGACCCCAGGATTTGTTTTCAGTGCAGGTGTGATTTACAGGCCTGCAATTATTTTGAATATCAACTGACCATTAACGGTGGGATTAAAGCTGCTGTTGTGTGAAACGCCCACAAGGTGGCATTAGTTCTACTTTACCAAATCTGGTTACTAGGGCAGCAGATCCTCAATGGAAGTTGTGTTCTAGGTTGTAGTTTAGAATGGCGTGTGCCAGGAAAAAGCCCCTTAAGTATATGTCTCACTACTTCTTGTTCGTTTATTTAATTTAATTTTTATTTTTATCACAGCAAGTTTGATTACAATGTTTGGCTTTTTGTAGGTGTGCAAGATGTGGTTCTTTTACACATAAACATATGTCTATTCTTCCTGGAATCCTTTTCCCATGTACGTTATGACAGAATGTTGAGTAGTCTTCTCTTGGTATTCCGTAGGTCTTTGGTGATTATATATTTCACCTGTGTTTGTATATGTCTGTTAACCCCAATATCCTAATGTATCCAATCCTCACAAATTTCCATTGGTGAACCATAAGTTTGTTGAATGAATCAGTGGTTGCCCTTCTCTGTGGAAATATCTTCACTGGTATCAATTTATAGGTAATACCTAAAGGTGATATCACACGATATGTGTCTTTCCCTTTCTGACTTACAATAAGTCACGTGATTACCTCTAGACTCATCTACGGTGCTGCAAATGGCATTGTGTCCTTTTTTTCCTTGGCTAATATTCTGTCTGTACATATACCTGTTCTTATTTGACCACTCATCTGTTGATGGACTTTTTGGTTGCTTCCATGTCATGGCTATTGTAATGCTGTGGCAATGTACATTTGCCTACCTGTGTCTTTCCAATTCTGTCTTCTTAGTTTATAGGCACAAGAGTGGGCCTGCTGGATCATATGGTAGCAAAATATTTACCTTGTAGAGGCACCTCCATTCTGTTCTCATTAGTGGCTCTTACCAGGTTACGTCCCACTTAAAGTTGAGGGAATTCACTTCTCCACAACACCTTTAGCATTTTTTGCTTGTAGTTTTTTTTGCTGATGTTTATTCTGACTAGTGTGTGCTGATACCACTTTGTGGTTGGATTTTCCTGTGCCTCATAATCCCTTGAAATTGAGCTTTCTGGCATGTCCTATTTTTCGTCAAGCTGTGAGTACAGCTTACCTCTTCAAATTGTTTTCGTGAAGTATGTGTGACATTTAGAAATATTTTGGCCATTATCTCCCTCAAGACATTTTGAGGGCAGTTTTCATTTACAGCCCTCCAGTACTGGTGAATATGAAGTGACCCTTAGCCCAGGTTTTAAAGCTGCTGTTTCAGGTAATGAACAAAGGGCAGCAGCATTTCTGCTTTTCCCAATCTGGTAAGTAGGTAAACAGACCATCCTGGCAGTGGTGTTTCTCGGTTATATATTAGATTGTAATGTGCCCCCAAAAGCTGATGTCTCCTTACTTATGTTTGTGTTATCAATTGAATTTATATATTTTTTATTAGAGTGATATTCCATTGTGTACATGGACCACTTCTTCTTTGTGCATTCCTCTGTTGATGGAGATTTTCGTAGCTTCCAAGTGTTGGCTATGGGAAATATTGCTGGACTGCAGTATTGCCAGCGTGTGGCTTTTCTTTTGCAGTACGTGGACCTCTCACTGCCGTGGACACTCCCATTGCAGAGCACAGGCTCCAGATGCGCATGCACAGCAGCCATAGCTCACGGGACCAGGCGCTCCGCCTCATGTGGGATCTTCCCGACCCGGGGCATGAACCCGTGTCCCCTGCATTGGCAGGCGGACTCTCAACCACTGTGCCACCAGTGAAGCGCAGCCTGTGTCTTTTTGATTCTCATCCACTCAGGCGATAGGCCCAGCAGTGGGTATGCTTGATTGAATGGTATCTCAGTTATTACCTTTACAAGGCACCTCTTTTTTTGTTTTCATTACTGGCTCTTACCATGTCCCACGTTGAACCAAGGGTAGGAATTTCTCCAAAACCCCTTCAGCATTTATTGTTTGCAGAATTTTTGCTGATGGCCATTCTGACTGGTGTGAGGTGATAGGTGTTTTTAATTTGGATTTGCATCTCTTTAATTATTCCTAATGTTCAGCATTTTTCCATGCCTTTTTAAATTTCTGGTACAGAAAAACAGAAAAAAAAAACGGAGAGTACAATTAACCTCTTGAAATTGTCTTCTTGGATTGTTGCCCTGTTTTGAATTTTTTGGTCAATTTTTGACCCCAGGATTGTTTTTGAGGGCAGGTGTCATTTGCAGGCTGCAATGAGTGTGAATATTTAGTGACCATTAGCACTGGGTTTAAAGCTGCTGTTTTGGGAAACGGCCACAAGGCGGCAGCATTTCTCCATTCCCAAATCTGGTTACTTGGGCAGCTGAGCCTTTCTGGGATGAATGGAATACAGAAGAAGACATCATTGAAGTCTAGTACAGAATCCCATGTCCTTGTGGAAGGTAGAATGAGCAGCAGGGTGTAGGAATTAGGAACTACTGGATGTATATCCTCGGTGGCTTCACTGACATCGTTTAGCAGGTCCCCAGCAGCCCATGGGGCTCTCGTGGTCAGGGCAATTCCAGGATATGGAGCTCACCTGGGCAAGACCCCCTTACCCGCCACCAATGGGGCCCTCGTGGTCAGGCCCCTCCCAGGATACAGAGCTCCTCTGGACAGATAGCCCGTCAGGGTTGGGCACACTGGAACCGTGCACCTAGCCCTCATTGCAAAGCACCCCAGATCAACTGTCACTCAGCTGACCAGAGCACCTCAGTGCAGGACTTGAACTAACAAACAGCAGCTCTGACAGGCCTGTGACCCTGGGCATCACTCTGTGTGGCCTCCCTTTGCCTGGTCTTTCAGAGACTTCCACTGCAGCTGGGGCACCAGGCCTCTGTCTCTACCCATCACCCCTCCTCTCCCTGACTCCTGGGTTCCTCTCATTAGGAGAGGGTCTTCTTGAAGTTGTCTCCCACTCATGGGCCAGATAAAATGATTAGAAAACGAGCCAGAGCTGCAGCCCCTTGTCTATCCTGACACTCAGGAGCCCACACCTGTTCCTTGGACCTGGCCGGTTCAGCGAGGTCCATTTTCTGCAATGTGAGTCCCTGAGGGGTGAAGATTGGCTGAACTGGGTAGCCTGACCCTGCCGGCCAGCCCTCCCCAGGTGTGCCTGGTTTGAGGTTAATATAAACACGGCTCCAGGCAGCAAGAGCCCCTGCAGCTGTGCCTGACGCCATTTTCTCTGCCCCATCAGCAGTCTCGGGGCTGTGCTGGTGGGAGGGAGTGATGGGCCACGGCTTTGTGGGTGGCCCGGTGTGAGTGGGGCTCTGCTGGACTTTCTGCAGGAGTTGCCAGGCTGCCACCTGCTAAAGAAGAGGATGTGTCACCCATACCTTCCACTGGAATTTCTCCCCGGGCAGAGGTGAGGAAGGAAAAAAGCAGTGAGGGCCGGGACAGGAGGGGTATCTCAGGCAGGGAAATGGAAAGCTTCCAGAAGAGCGCCCAGGTCCAGGACCATCCTGGCTGGCCTGCAGGCACCAAGTCGGCTTGCGTGCTGTCGCTGGTGTGGCTCCACGGCCCTTCCTCTAGGCTTTCAAGTCCTTGTACATATTCAGGTGTTTTACCTGGGAAGGGTGGGAACAGTCCAGCAGCAGCTGGCCTGGGGCTCAGCTCACGTTTACTCACAGACGCCTCGGCATGGTCCCCCAGCTTTGCAATGAGGACGCTCCTTGCGGGGGCGGGGCTGCTGGCTGCATGGGAGATGATTCCCCACCTCTGACCAACTTCAGAATTGTTTACCACTGGAGCAAGTGCCCTGATAGGGATTTCCTCTGTATAACTGGTGGGTTCTGTTTTTTTTTCTTTTTTGGTTTAATTTAGATTTTATTCCTCTTTTATGTGTTTATAGATATAAGTATGGAAATAATTCATTCATATAAATACATCTGTGTGAAGGGAAGAACTTTTTTCTGTTTTATTTTTAAATTTTATTTATTTTTAAAAATTTTGAAATTTAATTTTATTTATTTTTGTATACAGCAGGTTATTATTAGTTATCTATTTTATGCATATATATGTATACGGGTCAATCCCAATCTCCCAACTCATCCCACCACCACCACCCCATGGCTTCCCCCCTTTGGTGTCCATAAGTTTGTTCTCTACCTCTGTGTCTCTATTTCTGCCCTGCAAACCGGTTCATCTGTACCATTTTTCTAGGTTCCACATATATGCATTAATATACAATATTGGTTTTTCCCTTTCTGACTTACTTCACTCTGTATGACAGTCTCTAGATCCATCGACGTCTCTACAATGACCCAGTTTCATTCCTTTTTATGGCTGAGTAATATTCCATTTTATATATGTACCACATCTTTATCCATTCGTCTGTCTGTGGGCATTTAGGTTGCTTCCATTACCTGGCTATTGTAAATAGTGCTGCAATGAACATTGTGGTGAATGTGTCTTTTTGATTTATGGTTTTCTCTGGGTATATGCCCAGAAGTGGGATTGCTGGATCATATGGTAATTGTATTTTTAGTATTTTAAGGAACCTCCATACTGTTCTCCATAGTGACTGTATCAATTTACATTCCCACCAATAGTGGAAGAGGGTTCCTTTTGTCCACACCCTCCCCAGCATTTGTTGTCTGTAGATTTTCTGATGATGCCCATGCTAACAAGTGTGAGGTGATACCTCATTGTAGTTTTGGTTTGCATTACTCTAATAATTAGTGATGTTGAGCAGATTATCATGTGTGTCTTGGCCATCTCTGTGTCTTCTTTGAAGAAATGTCTATTTAGATCTTCTGCACATTTTTGTATTGGGTTGTTTGTTGTTTTTTACTATTAAGCTGCATGAGCTGTTTATATATATTGGAGATTAAACCTTTGTCCATTGATTCGTTTGCAAATATTTTCTCCCATTCTGAAGGTTGCCTTTGTCCATTCCCGATTTTTTAACAAAAAATGCAAGAAAGAAAAAGAAGCAGAACACTAATGTGCATAAATTATGCCTCTTGAATCTGTCGGTTTGAAATATGGACGTCTTTTGAATTTGTTGGTCGATATACGACCCCAGGATTTGTTTTCAGGGCAGGTGTCATTTACAGGCCTGCAATTATTTTGAATATCAACTGACCATTAGCGCTGGGATTAAAGCTGCTCTTGTATGAAACGGCCACAGGGCGGCAGCAGTTCTCCCTTACCAAATCTGGTTACTAGGACAACAGAGCCTCAAAGGAAGTCCTGTTCTAGGTTGTAATTTAGAATGGAATGTGCCAGGAAAAAGCCCCTTAAGTTTGTCTCACTACATCTTGTTCGTATTTTTAATTTAATTTTTTATTTTTTATCACAGAAAGTTTGATTACAATCTTTGGCTTGTTGTAGGTGTGCAACATGTGGTTCTTTTACACATACACATATGAATGTTCTTCCTGGGATCCTTTTCCCATGTACGTTATGACAGAATGTTGAGTAGTCTTCTCTTGGTATTCCGTAGGTCTTTGGTGATTATATATTTCACCTGTGTTTGTATATGTCTGTTAACCCCAATATCCTAATGTATCCAATCCTCACAGATTTCCATTGGTGAACCATAAGATTGGTGAATGAATCAGTGGTTGCCCTTCTCTGTGGAAATATCTTCACTGGTATCAATTTATAGGTAATACCTAAAGGTGATATCATACGATATGTGTCTTTCTCTTTCTGACATACTACAAGTTGTGTGATTACCTCTAGACTCATCTACAGTGCTGCAAATGACATCGTGTTCTTTTTTCCTTGGCTAATACTCCATCTGTACATGTACCAGTTCTTCTTTGTCCACTCATCTGTTGATGGACTTTTTGGTTGCTTCCATGACTTGGCTATTGTAATGCTGCGGCAATGCACATTTGCCTGCCTGTGTCTTTCCAATTCTGTCTTCTTAGGTTATAGGCCCAGGAGTGGGCCTGCTGGATCATATGGTAGAAAAATATTTACCTAGTAAAGGCACCTCCATTCTGTTCTCGTTAGTGGCTCTTACCAGGTCACGTCCCACTTAACGTTGAGGGTATGCACTTCTGCACAACACCTTCAGCATTTATTGTTTGTAGTTTTTATTGCTGATGTTTATTCTCACTAGTGTGAGCTGCTATATGTTTGTGGTTGGATTTGCATGCGTCTCATAATCCAATGAAATTGAGCTTTCTGGCATGTCCTTTTTTTCTTCAAACTGTGAGTAGAGCTTACCTCTTCAAATTGTTTTCGTGAAGTATGTGTGACATTTAGAAATATTTTGGCCATTACCTACCTAATGACATTCTGAGAGCAGGTTTCATTTACAGCCCTCCAGTACTGGTGCATATGAAGTGACCCTTAGCACAGGTTTTAAAGCTGCTGTTGCAGGTCACGGCCAGAGGGTGGCAGCATTTCTGCTTTTCACAAGCTTTTAACTAGGGAAACAGACTACCTTGCCGTGGTATTTCTCGGTTATAAATTACAGTGGAATGTGCCTGGATAAACCCCCAAATGCTGATGTTTCTTTACTTTTGTTTGTTTTCTAGATTGAGTTTATATTTTTTTATTGGAGTCATATTCCATTGTGTACAAGAACCACTTCTTCTTTGTGCATTCCTCTGTTGATGGACATTTTCGTAGCTTCCAAGTGTTGGCTATGATAAATATTGCTGGAGTGCAGGATTGCCAGGCTGTATTTTTTTTTGTTTTGCAGTACGTAGGCCACTAACTGCCATGGCCACTGCGATTGCAGAGCACAGGCTCTGGACGCACAGGCCCAGCAGCCATAGCTCACGGGACCAGCCGCTCCGCGGCTTGTGTGATTTTCCCGAACCGGGGCATGAACCCGTGTCCCCTGCTCCAGCGGCAGACTCTCAACCACTGCGCCACCAGTGAAGTCCAGCCTGTGTCTTTTTGATTCTCATCCTCTCAGGCGATAGGCCCAGCAGTGGGCATGCTTGATTGAATGGTAGCTCAGTATTTACCTTTTCAATGCACCTCCTTTTTGTTTTCCTTACTGGCTCTTACCATGTCCCACGTTGAACCAAGGCTAGGCATTTCTCCACAACCCCTTCAGCATTTATTGTTTGCAGAATTTTTGCTGATGGTCATTCTGACTGTTGTGAGCTGATAGGATTTTTGTAATTTGGATTTGCAAGTCTTTAATTATTTCTAAGGTTCATTTTTCCAGACATTTTAAAATTTCTGTTAAAGAACAAATGAAAAAAACGGAGAATACAATTAACCTCTTGAAATTGTCTTCTTGAAAGGTTGCCCTCAAAATTGAATTTTTTGGTCAATATTCGCTCCCAGGATTGTTTTTGAGGGCAGGTGTCATTCACAGGCCTGTAATGAGTGTGAATATTTAGTGACCATTAGCACTGGGTTTAAAGCTGCTGTTGTGGTAAACGGCCACTACGCGGCAGCATTTCTCCATTCCCAAATCTGGTTACTAGGGCAGCAGAGCCGTTCTGGAATCCCTGTTCCTAGGTTGTAAATTAAAATGGAATGTGCCAGGAGAAACCCCCATAAGTTTATGTTACATTATTTCTTGTTTGTTGTTTTAGTTTTTTTAATAGGGCTATTGATTACAATATTGTTTGTCCTAGGTGTACACAATCTGGTTCATTTGTGCATAAAATATATATATATATATATTCATGTACAGATCCACTTCCCATGTAAATTATTGCAGAGTGTTCCATAGACCTCCCTTGCTATATGGTCGGTCTTTTTGTTATGTGTATTTAATAGGTATTTGTACACGTATGGTAACCCTAATCTTAATTTTTCCATTCCCCCCACCTTTCCTTTTAGATAAGCATAGTTTGTTTTCTAAGTGTGTGAGTGTCTTTCTCTGTGCAAATATGTTCATTTGTGTCAGTTGTTAGATAACGCCTGCAAGTGATATCATAGGATATGTCATTTGTTTTCCGACTTACCTCATGTTCTGTGATTATCTCTAGGCTCAACTATGGTGCCTCAAAGAGCAGTGTTTCATTGTTTTCCATGGCTAATATTCCATTGTGTACATGGACCACTTCTCCTTTTTCAACTGATATCGTGATGGACATTTTGGTTGCTTCCGTGTCTTGACTATTGTGAAAATTCCTGCAGTGCAGCTGTTGAAGCCTGTGCCTTGTCGACTCTGGATTTGTCAGGTGAGAGTCTCAGTGGCGGGCCTGCTGAATGGAATGGTGGCTCAATTTTTACTTTTAAACGCAGCTCCTTTCTATTCTTATTATGGGCTGTCACCACTTTACCTCTCACCAGCAGCTAGAGGGTACACAGTTCTCTAAAACACCTTCAGCATGTAATGTTTGTAGACTTCCAGCTGATGGTAGTTGACATGTGTGAGTTGAAATCATTTTGGAGGTTAGATTTGCATGAGTCTAATAAGTACTGATGTTGAGCTTTTATCCATTTTCCTCTTTTTTGAAAATGAGTGAGTAAAACTTACCCCTCCATACAATCTCCTTGAAAAATTGGACAGTTTTGAAATTTTTTGGCCATTCCCTACCTCCGCACAATTTTTTAGGGCAGGTGTCCTTTACAGCCCTGAATCCTTGTGAATGTTAAGTGACCATTAGCTGTGGGTTCAAAGCCGCTCTTGTGGGAAACGGCCACAAGGCGGCAGCATTTCTACATTTCCAAGTCTGGGATTTTGGGCCACAGAGCTTTCGTGGCAATCGTGTTAGTCAGCTGCGAATTAGAGTGCAATGTGCCAGCGCAAACCCCCAAGAGCTCATATCTCCTAAATTGTTGTTTGCTTTTTAAATTTAATTTTTATTAATTATCAGAGCCAATTTGATCAAAATGTAGATTCTCCTAGGTGTACAGTTTCTGGTTCATCCTATCAATGTATCTGTCTATTCCTCTTTGGATCCATTCCCGTGTATGTTATTATAGAGTGTTGAGTAGACCTCTCTTCGTATTCCATAGGTATTTTGTGATTATATATTTCATATGTATTAGTATATGTCTGTTAGCCCCCATATCCTAATTCATACATTCCTTACACCTTTCCATTTGGTTAAACATAATTTGGTTTTCTGAATCTATGCGTGTCCTTCTCTTGGAAATTATTTCATGGGTATCAATTCTTAGGTAACACCTATAAGTGATGTCATAGGATGTCTGTCTTTCGGTTTCTTTCTTACTTCCAGTGTGGTGATTATCTCTAGGTCCTTCTATGGTGGTGCCAACGGCACTGTTCCATGCTTTTTCATGGCTAATATTCCATTGTGTACATGGACGACTTCTTCTTGGTGCATTTTTCTGTTGATGCACATTTTGGTTCCTTCCAGGTTTGGCTATGGTACACCTTGCTGCAGTGCAGGATTGCCAGCCTTTGTGTTTTTGATTCTGGTCTACTCAGGTGATAGGCCCATGAGTGGTCCTACCAGATCACATGGTAGCTCCATTTTTACCCTTAAACGCACCTCCATTCTGTTCTCACTACTGGCTGTTACCAGGTTGCATCCCACCAGCAGCTAAAGGGTATGCAGTTCTCTAAAACCCATTCAGCATTTATTCTTTGTAGACTTTTTTTGCTGATGATCATTCTGACGGCTGTCAGGTGAACGTTTGTGTACACTGGATTTGCATGGCTTTATTAATTCCTGATGTTCAGCCTCTTTCCATTCCCTTTTTTTTAACAAAAAAAGAAAGAAAGAAAAAGAAACAGAAGACAAATGTGCATAAATTATGCCTCTTGAAACTGTCGGTTTGAAATATGGATGCCTTTGAATTTTTTGGTCGATATACGACCCCAGGATTTGTTTTCAGTGCAGGTGTGACTTACAGGCCTGCAATTATTTTGAATATCAACTGACCATTAACGGTGGGATTAAAGCTGCTGTTGTGTGAAATGCCCACAAGGTGGCATTAGTTCTACTTTACCAAATCTGGTTACTAGGGCAGCAGATCCTCAATGGAAGTTGTGTTCTAGGTTGTAGTTTAGAATGGCGTGTGCCAGGAAAAAGCCCCTTAAGTATATGTCTCACTACTTCTTGTTCGTTTATTTAATTTAATTTTTATTTTTATCACAGCAAGTTTGATTACAATGTTTGGCTTTTTGTAGGTGTGCAAGATGTGGTTCTTTTACACATAAACATATGTCTATTCTTCCTGGAATCCTTTTCCCATGTACGTTATGACAGAATGTTGAGTAGTCTTCTCTTGGTATTCCGTAGGTCTTTGGTGATTATATATTTCACCTGTGTTTGTATATGTCTGTTAACCCCAATATCCTAATGTATCCAATCCTCACAAATTTCCATTGGTGAACCATAAGTTTGTTGAATGAATCAGTGGTTGCCCTTCTCTGTGGAAATATCTTCACTGGTATCAATTTATAGGTAATACCTAAAGGTGATATCACACGATATGTGTCTTTCCCTTTCTGACTTACAATAAGTCACGTGATTACCTCTAGACTCATCTACGGTGCTGCAAATGTCATTGTGTCCTTTTTTTCCTTGGCTAATATTCTGTCTGTACATATACCTGTTCTTATTTGACCACTCATCTGTTGATGGACTTTTTGGTTGCTTCCATGTCATGGCTATTGTAATGCTGTGGCAATGTACATTTGCCTACCTGTGTCTTTCCAATTCTGTCTTCTTAGTTTATAGGCACAAGAGTGGGCCTGCTGGATCATATGGTAGCAAAATATTTACCTTGTAGAGGCACCTCCATTCTGTTCTCATTAGTGGCTCTTACCAGGTTACGTCCCACTTAAAGTTGAGGGAATTCACTTCTCCACAACACCTTTAGCATTTTTTGCTTGTAGTTTTTTTTGCTGATGTTTATTCTGACTAGTGTGTGCTGATACCACTTTGTGGTTGGATTTTCATGTGCCTCATAATCCCTTGAAATTGAGCTTTCTGGCATGTCCTATTTTTCGTCAAGCTCTGAGTACAGCTTACCTCTTCAAATTGTTTTCGTGAAGTATGTGTGACATTTAGAAATATTTTGGCCATTATCTCCCTCAAGACATTTTGAGGGCAGTTTTCATTTACAGCCCTCCAGTACTGGTGAATATGAAGTGACCCTTAGCCCAGGTTTTAAAGCTGCTGTTTCAGGTAATGAACAAAGGGCAGCAGCATTTCTGCTTTTCCCAATCTGGTAAGTAGGTAAACAGACCATCCTGGCAGTGGTGTTTCTCGGTTATATATTAGATTGTAATGTGCCCCCAAAAGCTGATGTCTCCTTACTTATGTTTGTGTTATCAATTGAATTTATATATTTTTTATTAGAGTGATATTCCATTGTGTACATGGACCACTTCTTCTTTGTGCATTCCTCTGTTGATGGAGATTTTCGTAGCTTCCAAGTGTTGGCTATGGGAAATATTGCTGGACTGCAGTATTGCCAGCGTGTGGCTTTTCTTTTGCAGTACGTGGACCTCTCACTGCCGTGGACACTCCCATTGCAGAGCACAGGCTCCAGATGCGCATGCACAGCAGCCATAGCTCACGGGACCAGGCGCTCCGCCTCATGTGGGATCTTCCCGACCCGGGGCATGAACCCGTGTCCCCTGCATTGGCAGGCGGACTCTCAACCACTGTGCCACCAGTGAAGCGCAGCCTGTGTCTTTTTGATTCTCATCCACTCAGGCGATAGGCCCAGCAGTGGGTATGCTTGATTGAATGGTATCTCAGTTATTACCTTTACAAGGCACCTCTTTTTTTGTTTTCATTACTGGCTCTTACCATGTCCCACGTTGAACCAAGGGTAGGAATTTCTCCAAAACCCCTTCAGCATTTATTGTTTGCAGAATTTTTGCTGATGGCCATTCTGACTGGTGTGAGGTGATAGGTGTTTTTAATTTGGATTTGCATCTCTTTAATTATTCCTAATGTTCAGCACTTTTCCATGCCTTTTTAAATTTCTGGTACAGAAAAACAGAAAAAAAAAACGGAGAGTACAATTAACCTCTTGAAATTGTCTTCTTGGATTGTTGCCCTGTTTTGAATTTTTTGGTCAATTTTTGACCCCAGGATTGTTTTTGAGGGCAGGTGTCATTTGCAGGCTGCAATGAGTGTGAATATTTAGTGACCATTAGCACTGGGTTTAAAGCTGCTGTTTTGGGAAACGGCCACAAGGCGGCAGCATTTCTCCATTCCCAAATCTGGTTACTTGGGCAGCTGAGCCTTTCTGGGATGAATGGAATACAGAAGAAGACATCATTGAAGTCTAGTACAGAATCCCATGTCCTTGTGGAAGGTAGAATGAGCAGCAGGGTGTAGGAATTAGGAACTACTGGATGTATATCCTCGGTGGCTTCACTGACATCGTTTAGCAGGTCCCCAGCAGCCCATGGGGCTCTCGTGGTCAGGGCAATTCCAGGATATGGAGCTCACCTGGGCAAGAGCCCCTTACCCGCCACCAATGGGGCCCTCGTGGTCAGGCCCCTCCCAGGATACAGAGCTCCTCTGGACAGATAGCCCGTCAGGGTTGGGCACACTGGAACCGTGCACCTAGCCCTCATTGCAAAGCACCCCAGATCAACTGTCACTCAGCTGACCAGAGCACCTCAGTGCAGGACTTGAACTAACAAACAGCAGCTCTGACAGGCCTGTGACCCTGGGCATCACTCTGTGTGGCCTCCCTTTGCCTGGTCTTTCAGAGACTTCCACTGCAGCTGGGGCACCAGGCCTCTGTCTCTACCCATCACCCCTCCTCTCCCTGACTCCTGGGTTCCTCTCATTAGGAGAGGGTCTTCTTGAAGTTGTCTCCCACTCATGGGCCAGATAAAATGATTAGAAAACGAGCCAGAGCTGCAGCCCCTTGTCTATCCTGACACTCAGGAGCCCACACCTGTTCCTTGGACCTGGCCGGTTCAGCGAGGTCCATTTTCTGCAATGTGAGTCCCTGAGGGGTGAAGATTGGCTGAACTGGGTAGCCTGACCCTGCCGGCCAGCCCTCCCCAGGTGTGCCTGGTTTGAGGTTAATATAAACACGGCTCCAGGCAGCAAGAGCCCCTGCAGCTGTGCCTGACGCCATTTTCTCTGCCCCATCAGCAGTCTCGGGGCTGTGCTGGTGGGAGGGAGTGATGGGCCACGGCATTGTGGGTGGCCCGGTGTGAGTGGGGCTCTGCTGGACTTTCTGCAGGAGTTGCCAGGCTGCCACCTGCTAAAGAAGAGGATGTGTCACCCATACCTTCCACTGGAATTTCTCCCCGGGCAGAGGTGAGGAAGGAAAAAAGCAGTGAGGGCCGGGACAGGAGGGGTATCTCAGGCAGGGAAATGGAAAGCTTCCAGAAGAGCGCCCAGGTCCAGGACCATCCTGGCTGGCCTGCAGGCACCAAGTCGGCTTGCGTGCTGTCGCTGGTGTGGCTCCACGGCCCTTCCTCTAGGCTTTCAAGTCCTTGTACATATTCAGGTGTTTTACCTGGGAAGGGTGGGAACAGTCCAGCAGCAGCTGGCCTGGGGCTCAGCTCACGTTTACTCACAGACGCCTCGGCATGGTCCCCCAGCTTTGCAATGAGGACGCTCCTTGCGGGGGCGGGGCTGCTGGCTGCATGGGAGATGATTCCCCACCTCTGACCAACTTCAGAATTGTTTACCACTGGAGCAAGTGCCCTGATAGGGATTTCCTCTGTATAACTGGTGGGTTCTGTTTTTTTTCTTTTTTGGTTTAATTTAGATTTTATTCCTCTTTTATGTGTTTATAGATATAAGTATGGAAATAATTCATTCATATAAATACATCTGTGTGAAGGGAAGAACTTTTTTCTGTTTTATTTTTAAATTTTATTTATTTTTAAAAATTTTGAAATTTAATTTTATTTATTTTTGTATACAGCAGGTTATTATTAGTTATCTATTTTATGCATATATATGTATACGGGTCAATCCCAATCTCCCAACTCATCCCACCACCACCACCCCATGGCTTCCCCCCTTTGGTGTCCATAAGTTTGTTCTCTACCTCTGTGTCTCTATTTCTGCCCTGCAAACCGGTTCATCTGTACCATTTTTCTAGGTTCCACATATATGCATTAATATACAATATTGGTTTTTCCCTTTCTGACTTACTTCACTCTGTATGACAGTCTCTAGATCCATCGACGTCTCTACAATGACCCAGTTTCATTCCTTTTTATGGCTGAGTAATATTCCATTTTATATATGTACCACATCTTTATCCATTCGTCTGTCTGTGGGCATTTAGGTTGCTTCCATTACCTGGCTATTGTAAATAGTGCTGCAATGAACATTGTGGTGAATGTGTCTTTTTGATTTATGGTTTTCTCTGGGTATATGCCCAGAAGTGGGATTGCTGGATCATATGGTAATTGTATTTTTAGTATTTTAAGGAACCTCCATACTGTTCTCCATAGTGACTGTATCAATTTACATTCCCACCAATAGTGGAAGAGGGTTCCTTTTGTCCACACCCTCCCCAGCATTTGTTGTCTGTAGATTTTCTGATGATGCCCATGCTAACAAGTGTGAGGTGATACCTCATTGTAGTTTTGGTTTGCATTACTCTAATAATTAGTGATGTTGAGCAGATTATCATGTGTGTCTTGGCCATCTCTGTGTCTTCTTTGAAGAAATGTCTATTTAGATCTTCTGCACATTTTTGTATTGGGTTGTTTGTTGTTTTTTACTATTAAGCTGCATGAGCTGTTTATATATATTGGAGATTAAACCTTTGTCCATTGATTCGTTTGCAAATATTTTCTCCCATTCTGAAGGTTGCCTTTGTCCATTCCCGATTTTTTAACAAAAAATGCAAGAAAGAAAAAGAAGCAGAACACTAATGTGCATAAATTATGCCTCTTGAATCTGTCGGTTTGAAATATGGACGTCTTTTGAATTTTTTGGTCGATATACGACCCCAGGATTTGTTTTCAGGGCAGGTGTCATTTACAGGCCTGCAATTATTTTGAATATCAACTGACCATTAGCGCTGGGATTAAAGCTGCTCTTGTATGAAACGGCCACAGGGCGGCAGCAGTTCTCCCTTACCAAATCTGGTTACTAGGACAACAGAGCCTCAAAGGAAGTCCTGTTCTAGGTTGTAATTTAGAATGGAATGTGCCAGGAAAAAGCCCCTTAAGTTTGTCTCACTACATCTTGTTCGTATTTTTAATTTAATTTTTTATTTTTTATCACAGAAAGTTTGATTACAATCTTTGGCTTGTTGTAGGTGTGCAACATGTGGTTCTTTTACACATACACATATGAATGTTCTTCCTGGGATCCTTTTCCCATGTACGTTATGACAGAATGTTGAGTAGTCTTCTCTTGGTATTCCGTAGGTCTTTGGTGATTATATATTTCACCTGTGTTTTTATATGTCTGTTAACCCCAATATCCTAATGTATCCAATCCTCACAGATTTCCATTGGTGAACCATAAGATTGGTGAATGAATCAGTGGTTGCCCTTCTCTGTGGAAATATCTTCACTGGTATCAATTTATAGGTAATACCTAAAGGTGATATCATACGATATGTGTCTTTCTCTTTCTGACATACTACAAGTTGTGTGATTACCTCTAGACTCATCTACAGTGCTGCAAATGACATCGTGTTCTTTTTTCCTTGGCTAATACTCCATCTGTACATGTACCAGTTCTTCTTTGTCCACTCATCTGTTGATGGACTTTTTGGTTGCTTCCATGACTTGGCTATTGTAATGCTGCGGCAATGCACATTTGCCTGCCTGTGTCTTTCCAATTCTGTCTTCTTAGGTTATAGGCCCAGGAGTGGGCCTGCTGGATCATATGGTAGAAAAATATTTACCTAGTAAAGGCACCTCCATTCTGTTCTCGTTAGTGGCTCTTACCAGGTCACGTCCCACTTAACGTTGAGGGTATGCACTTCTGCACAACACCTTCAGCATTTATTGTTTGTAGTTTTTATTGCTGATGTTTATTCTCACTAGTGTGAGCTGCTATATGTTTGTGGTTGGATTTGCATGCGTCTCATAATCCAATGAAATTGAGCTTTCTGGCATGTCCTTTTTTTCTTCAAACTGTGAGTAGAGCTTACCTCTTCAAATTGTTTTCGTGAAGTATGTGTGACATTTAGAAATATTTTGGCCATTACCTACCTAATGACATTCTGAGAGCAGGTTTCATTTACAGCCCTCCAGTACTGGTGCATATGAAGTGACCCTTAGCACAGGTTTTAAAGCTGCTGTTGCAGGTCACGGCCAGAGGGTGGCAGCATTTCTGCTTTTCACAAGCTTTTAACTAGGGAAACAGACTACCTTGCCGTGGTATTTCTCGGTTATAAATTACAGTGGAATGTGCCTGGATAAACCCCCAAATGCTGATGTTTCTTTACTTTTGTTTGTTTTCTAGATTGAGTTTATATTTTTTTATTGGAGTCATATTCCATTGTGTACAAGAACCACTTCTTCTTTGTTCATTCCTCTGTTGATGGACATTTTCGTAGCTTCCAAGTGTTGGCTATGATAAATATTGCTGGAGTGCAGGATTGCCAGGCTGTATTTTTTTTTGTTTTGCAGTACGTAGGCCACTAACTGCCATGGCCACTGCGATTGCAGAGCACAGGCTCTGGACGCACAGGCCCAGCAGCCATAGCTCACGGGACCAGCCGCTCCGCGGCTTGTGTGATTTTCCCGAACCGGGGCATGAACCCGTGTCCCCTGCTCCAGCGGCAGACTCTCAACCACTGCGCCACCAGTGAAGTCCAGCCTGTGTCTTTTTGATTCTCATCCTCTCAGGCGATAGGCCCAGCAGTGGGCATGCTTGATTGAATGGTAGCTCAGTATTTACCTTTTCAATGCACCTCCTTTTTGTTTTCCTTACTGGCTCTTACCATGTCCCACGTTGAACCAAGCCTAGGCATTTCTCCACAACCCCTTCAGCATTTGTTGTTTGCAGAATTTTTGCTGATGGTCATTCTGACTGTTGTGAGCTGATAGGATTTTTGTAATTTGGATTTGCAAGTCTTTAATTATTTCTAAGGTTCATTTTTCCAGACATTTTAAAATTTCTGTTAAAGAACAAATGAAAAAAACGGAGAATACAATTAACCTCTTGAAATTGTCTTCTTGAAAGGTTGCCCTCAAAATTGAATTTTTTGGTCAATATTCGCTCCCAGGATTGTTTTTGAGGGCAGGTGTCATTCACAGGCCTGTAATGAGTGTGAATATTTAGTGACCATTAGCACTGGGTTTAAAGCTGCTGTTGTGGTAAACGGCCACTACGCGGCAGCATTTCTCCATTCCCAAATCTGGTTACTAGGGCAGCAGAGCCGTTCTGGAATCCCTGTTCCTAGGTTGTAAATTAAAATGGAATGTGCCAGGAGAAACCCCCATAAGTTTATGTTACATTATTTCTTGTTTGTTGTTTTAGTTTTTTTAATAGGGCTATTGATTACAATATTGTTTGTCCTAGGTGTACACAATCTGGTTCATTTGTGCATAAAATATATATATATATATATATATATATATATTCATGTACAGATCCACTTCCCATGTAAATTATTGCAGAGTGTTCCATAGACCTCCCTTGCTATATGGTCGGTCTTTTTGTTATGTGTATTTAATAGGTATTTGTACACGTATGGTAACCCTAATCTTAATTTTTCCATTCCCCCCACCTTTCCTTTTAGATAAGCATAGTTTGTTTTCTAAGTGTGTGAGTGTCTTTCTCTGTGCAAATATGTTCATTTGTGTCAGTTGTTAGATAACGCCTGCAAGTGATATCATAGGATATGTCATTTGTTTTCCGACTTACCTCATGTTCTGTGATTATCTCTAGGCTCAACTATGGTGCCTCAAAGAGCAGTGTTTCATTGTTTTCCATGGCTAATATTCCATTGTGTACATGGACCACTTCTCCTTTTTCAACTGATATCGTGATGGACATTTTGGTTGCTTCCGTGTCTTGACTATTGTGAAAATTCCTGCAGTGCAGCTGTTGAAGCCTGTGCCTTGTCGACTCTGGATTTGTCAGGTGAGAGTCTCAGTGGCGGGCCTGCTGAATGGAATGGTGGCTCAATTTTTACTTTTAAACGCAGCTCCTTTCTATTCTTATTATGGGCTGTCACCACTTTACCTCTCACCAGCAGCTAGAGGGTACACAGTTCTCTAAAACACCTTCAGCATGTAATGTTTGTAGACTTCCAGCTGATGGTAGTTGACATGTGTGAGTTGAAATCATTTTGGAGGTTAGATTTGCATGAGTCTAATAAGTACTGATGTTGAGCTTTTATCCATTTTCCTCTTTTTTGAAAATGAGTGAGTAAAACTTACCCCTCCATACAATCTCCTTGAAAAATTGGACAGTTTTGAAATTTTTTGGCCATTCCCTACCTCCGCACAATTTTTTAGGGCAGGTGTCCTTTACAGCCCTGAATCCTTGTGAATGTTAAGTGACCATTAGCTGTGGGTTCAAAGCCGCTCTTGTGGGAAACGGCCACAAGGCGGCAGCATTTCTACATTTCCAAGTCTGGGATTTTGGGCCACAGAGCTTTCGTGGCAATCGTGTTAGTCAGCTGCGAATTAGAGTGCAATGTGCCAGCGCAAACCCCCAAGAGCTCATATCTCCTAAATTGTTGTTTGCTTTTTAAATTTAATTTTTATTAATTATCAGAGCCAATTTGATCAAAATGTAGATTCTCCTAGGTGTACAGTTTCTGGTTCATCCTATCAATGTATCTGTCTATTCCTCTTTGGATCCATTCCCGTGTATGTTATTATAGAGTGTTGAGTAGACCTCTCTTCGTATTCCATAGGTATTTTGTGATTATATATTTCATATGTATTAGTATATGTCTGTTAGCCCCCATATCCTAATTCATACATTCCTTACACCTTTCCATTTGGTTAAACATAATTTGGTTTTCTGAATCTATGCGTGTCCTTCTCTTGGAAATTATTTCATGGGTATCAATTCTTAGGTAACACCTATAAGTGATGTCATAGGATGTCTGTCTTTCGGTTTCTTTCTTACTTCCAGTGTGGTGATTATCTCTAGGTCCTTCTATGGTGGTGCCAACGGCACTGTTCCATGCTTTTTCATGGCTAATATTCCATTGTGTACATGGACGACTTCTTCTTGGTGCATTTTTCTGTTGATGCACATTTTGGTTTCTTCCAGGTTTGGCTATGGTACACCTTGCTGCAGTGCAGGATTGCCAGCCTTTGTGTTTTTGATTCTGGTCTACTCAGGTGATAGGCCCATGAGTGGTCCTACCAGATCACATGGTAGCTCCATTTTTACCCTTAAACGCACCTCCATTCTGTTCTCACTACTGGCTGTTACCAGGTTGCATCCCACCAGCAGCTAAAGGGTATGCAGTTCTCTAAAACCCATTCAGCATTTATTCTTTGTAGACTTTTTTTGCTGATGATCATTCTGACGGCTGTCAGGTGAACGTTTGTGTACACTGGATTTGCATGGCTTTATTAATTCCTGATGTTCAGCCTCTTTCCATTCCCTTTTTTTTAACGAAAAAAGAAAGAAAGAAAAAGAAACAGAAGACAAATGTGCATAAATTATGCCTCTTGAAACTGTCGGTTTGAAATATGGATGCCTTTGAATTTTTTGGTCGATATACGACCCCAGGATTTGTTTTCAGTGCAGGTGTGACTTACAGGCCTGCAATTATTTTGAATATCAACTGACCATTAACGGTGGGATTAAAGCTGCTGTTGTGTGAAACGCCCACAAGGTGGCATTAGTTCTACTTTACCAAATCTGGTTACTAGGGCAGCAGATCCTCAATGGAAGTTGTGTTCTAGGTTGTAGTTTAGAATGGCGTGTGCCAGGAAAAAGCCCCTTAAGTATATGTCTCACTACTTCTTGTTCGTTTATTTAATTTAATTTTTATTTTTATCACAGCAAGTTTGATTACAATGTTTGGCTTTTTGTAGGTGTGCAAGATGTGGTTCTTTTACACATAAACATATGTCTATTCTTCCTGGAATCCTTTTCCCATGTACGTTATGACAGAATGTTGAGTAGTCTTCTCTTGGTATTCCGTAGGTCTTTGGTGATTATATATTTCACCTGTGTTTGTATATGTCTGTTAACCCCAATATCCTAATGTATCCAATCCTCACAAATTTCCATTGGTGAACCATAAGTTTGTTGAATGAATCAGTGGTTGCCCTTCTCTGTGGAAATATCTTCACTGGTATCAATTTATAGGTAATACCTAAAGGTGATATCACACGATATGTGTCTTTCCCTTTCTGACTTACAATAAGTCACGTGATTACCTCTAGACTCATCTACGGTGCTGCAAATGGCATTGTGTCCTTTTTTTCCTTGGCTAATATTCTGTCTGTACATATACCTGTTCTTATTTGACCACTCATCTGTTGATGGACTTTTTGGTTGCTTCCATGTCATGGCTATTGTAATGCTGTGGCAATGTACATTTGCCTACCTGTGTCTTTCCAATTCTGTCTTCTTAGTTTATAGGCACAAGAGTGGGCCTGCTGGATCATATGGTAGCAAAATATTTACCTTGTAGAGGCACCTCCATTCTGTTCTCATTAGTGGCTCTTACCAGGTTACGTCCCACTTAAAGTTGAGGGAATTCACTTCTCCACAACACCTTTAGCATTTTTTGCTTGTAGTTTTTTTTGCTGATGTTTATTCTGACTAGTGTGTGCTGATACCACTTTGTGGTTGGATTTTCATGTGCCTCATAATCCCTTGAAATTGAGCTTTCTGGCATGTCCTATTTTTCGTCAAGCTGTGAGTACAGCTTACCTCTTCAAATTGTTTTCGTGAAGTATGTGTGACATTTAGAAATATTTTGGCCATTATCTCCCTCAAGACATTTTGAGGGCAGTTTTCATTTACAGCCCTCCAGTACTGGTGAATATGAAGTGACCCTTAGCCCAGGTTTTAAAGCTGCTGTTTCAGGTAATGAACAAAGGGCAGCAGCATTTCTGCTTTTCCCAATCTGGTAAGTAGGTAAACAGACCATCCTGGCAGTGGTGTTTCTCGGTTATATATTAGATTGTAATGTGCCCCCAAAAGCTGATGTCTCCTTACTTATGTTTGTGTTATCAATTGAATTTATATATTTTTTATTAGAGTGATATTCCATTGTGTACATGGACCACTTCTTCTTTGTGCATTCCTCTGTTGATGGAGATTTTCGTAGCTTCCAAGTGTTGGCTATGGGAAATATTGCTGGACTGCAGTATTGCCAGCGTGTGGCTTTTCTTTTGCAGTACGTGGACCTCTCACTGCCGTGGACACTCCCATTGCAGAGCACAGGCTCCAGATGCGCATGCACAGCAGCCATAGCTCACGGGACCAGGCGCTCCGCCTCATGTGGGATCTTCCCGACCCGGGGCATGAACCCGTGTCCCCTGCATTGGCAGGCGGACTCTCAACCACTGTGCCACCAGTGAAGCGCAGCCTGTGTCTTTTTGATTCTCATCCACTCAGGCGATAGGCCCAGCAGTGGGTATGCTTGATTGAATGGTATCTCAGTTATTACCTTTACAAGGCACCTCTTTTTTTGTTTTCATTACTGGCTCTTACCATGTCCCACGTTGAACCAAGGGTAGGAATTTCTCCAAAACCCCTTCAGCATTTATTGTTTGCAGAATTTTTGCTGATGGCCATTCTGACTGGTGTGAGGTGATAGGTGTTTTTAATTTGGATTTGCATCTCTTTAATTATTCCTAATGTTCAGCATTTTTCCATGCCTTTTTAAATTTCTGGTACAGAAAAACAGAAAAAAAAAACGGAGAGTACAATTAACCTCTTGAAATTGTCTTCTTGGATTGTTGCCCTGTTTTGAATTTTTTGGTCAATTTTTGACCCCAGGATTGTTTTTGAGGGCAGGTGTCATTTGCAGGCTGCAATGAGTGTGAATATTTAGTGACCATTAGCACTGGGTTTAAAGCTGCTGTTTTGGGAAACGGCCACAAGGCGGCAGCATTTCTCCATTCCCAAATCTGGTTACTTGGGCAGCTGAGCCTTTCTGGGATGAATGGAATACAGAAGAAGACATCATTGAAGTCTAGTACAGAATCCCATGTCCTTGTGGAAGGTAGAATGAGCAGCAGGGTGTAGGAATTAGGAACTACTGGATGTATATCCTCGGTGGCTTCACTGACATCGTTTAGCAGGTCCCCAGCAGCCCATGGGGCTCTCGTGGTCAGGGCAATTCCAGGATATGGAGCTCACCTGGGCAAGAGCCCCTTACCCGCCACCAATGGGGCCCTCGTGGTCAGGCCCCTCCCAGGATACAGAGCTCCTCTGGACAGATAGCCCGTCAGGGTTGGGCACACTGGAACCGTGCACCTAGCCCTCATTGCAAAGCACCCCAGATCAACTGTCACTCAGCTGACCAGAGCACCTCAGTGCAGGACTTGAACTAACAAACAGCAGCTCTGACAGGCCTGTGACCCTGGGCATCACTCTGTGTGGCCTCCCTTTGCCTGGTCTTTCAGAGACTTCCACTGCAGCTGGGGCACCAGGCCTCTGTCTCTACCCATCACCCCTCCTCTCCCTGACTCCTGGGTTCCTCTCATTAGGAGAGGGTCTTCTTGAAGTTGTCTCCCACTCATGGGCCAGATAAAATGATTAGAAAACGAGCCAGAGCTGCAGCCCCTTGTCTATCCTGACACTCAGGAGCCCACACCTGTTCCTTGGACCTGGCCGGTTCAGCGAGGTCCATTTTCTGCAATGTGAGTCCCTGAGGGGTGAAGATTGGCTGAACTGGGTAGCCTGACCCTGCCGGCCAGCCCTCCCCAGGTGTGCCTGGTTTGAGGTTAATATAAACACGGCTCCAGGCAGCAAGAGCCCCTGCAGCTGTGCCTGACGCCATTTTCTCTGCCCCATCAGCAGTCTCGGGGCTGTGCTGGTGGGAGGGAGTGATGGGCCACGGCTTTGTGGGTGGCCCGGTGTGAGTGGGGCTCTGCTGGACTTTCTGCAGGAGTTGCCAGGCTGCCACCTGCTAAAGAAGAGGATGTGTCACCCATACCTTCCACTGGAATTTCTCCCCGGGCAGAGGTGAGGAAGGAAAAAAGCAGTGAGGGCCGGGACAGGAGGGGTATCTCAGGCAGGGAAATGGAAAGCTTCCAGAAGAGCGCCCAGGTCCAGGACCATCCTGGCTGGCCTGCAGGCACCAAGTCGGCTTGCGTGCTGTCGCTGGTGTGGCTCCACGGCCCTTCCTCTAGGCTTTCAAGTCCTTGTACATATTCAGGTGTTTTACCTGGGAAGGGTGGGAACAGTCCAGCAGCAGCTGGCCTGGGGCTCAGCTCACGTTTACTCACAGACGCCTCGGCATGGTCCCCCAGCTTTGCAATGAGGACGCTCCTTGCGGGGGCGGGGCTGCTGGCTGCATGGGAGATGATTCCCCACCTCTGACCAACTTCAGAATTGTTTACCACTGGAGCAAGTGCCCTGATAGGGATTTCCTCTGTATAACTGGTGGGTTCTGTTTTTTTTTCTTTTTTGGTTTAATTTAGATTTTATTCCTCTTTTATGTGTTTATAGATATAAGTATGGAAATAATTCATTCATATAAATACATCTGTGTGAAGGGAAGAACTTTTTTCTGTTTTATTTTTAAATTTTATTTATTTTTAAAAATTTTGAAATTTAATTTTATTTATTTTTGTATACAGCAGGTTATTATTAGTTATCTATTTTATGCATATATATGTATACGGGTCAATCCCAATCTCCCAACTCATCCCACCACCACCACCCCATGGCTTCCCCCCTTTGGTGTCCATAAGTTTGTTCTCTACCTCTGTGTCTCTATTTCTGCCCTGCAAACCGGTTCATCTGTACCATTTTTCTAGGTTCCACATATATGCATTAATATACAATATTGGTTTTTCCCTTTCTGACTTACTTCACTCTGTATGACAGTCTCTAGATCCATCGACGTCTCTACAATGACCCAGTTTCATTCCTTTTTATGGCTGAGTAATATTCCATTTTATATATGTACCACATCTTTATCCATTCGTCTGTCTGTGGGCATTTAGGTTGCTTCCATTACCTGGCTATTGTAAATAGTGCTGCAATGAACATTGTGGTGAATGTGTCTTTTTGATTTATGGTTTTCTCTGGGTATATGCCCAGAAGTGGGATTGCTGGATCATATGGTAATTGTATTTTTAGTATTTTAAGGAACCTCCATACTGTTCTCCATAGTGACTGTATCAATTTACATTCCCACCAATAGTGGAAGAGGGTTCCTTTTGTCCACACCCTCCCCAGCATTTGTTGTCTGTAGATTTTCTGATGATGCCCATGCTAACAAGTGTGAGGTGATACCTCATTGTAGTTTTGGTTTGCATTACTCTAATAATTAGTGATGTTGAGCAGATTATCATGTGTGTCTTGGCCCCATCTCTGTGTCTTCTTTGAAGAAATGTCTGTTTAGATCTTCTGCACATTTTTGTATTGGGTTGTTTGTTGTTTTTTACTATTAAGCTGCATGAGCTGTTTATATATATTGGAGATTAAACCTTTGTCCATTGATTCGTTTGCAAATATTTTCTCCCATTCTGAAGGTTGCCTTTGTCCATTCCCAATTTTTTAAGAAAAAATGCAAGAAAGAAAAAGAAGCAGAACACTAATGTGCATAAATTATGCCTCTTGAATCTGTCGGTTTGAAATATGGACGTCTTTTGAATTTTTTGGTCGATATACGACCCCAGGATTTGTTTTCAGGGCAGGTGTCATTTACAGGCCTGCAATTATTTTGAATATCAACTGACCATTAGCGCTGGGATTAAAGCTGCTCTTGTATGAAACGGCCACAGGGCGGCAGCAGTTCTCCCTTACCAAATCTGGTTACTAGGACAACAGAGCCTCAAAGGAAGTCCTGTTCTAGGTTGTAATTTAGAATGGAATGTGCCAGGAAAAAGCCCCTTAAGTTTGTCTCACTACATCTTGTTCGTATTTTTAATTTAATTTTTTATTTTTTATCACAGAAAGTTTGATTACAATCTTTGGCTTGTTGTAGGTGTGCAACATGTGGTTCTTTTACACATACACATATGAATGTTCTTCCTGGGATCCTTTTCCCATGTACGTTATGACAGAATGTTGAGTAGTCTTCTCTTGGTATTCCGTAGGTCTTTGGTGATTATATATTTCACCTGTGTTTGTATATGTCTGTTAACCCCAATATCCTAATGTATCCAATCCTCACAGATTTCCATTGGTGAACCATAAGATTGGTGAATGAATCAGTGGTTGCCCTTCTCTGTGGAAATATCTTCACTGGTATCAATTTATAGGTAATACCTAAAGGTGATATCATACGATATGTGTCTTTCTCTTTCTGACATACTACAAGTTGTGTGATTACCTCTAGACTCATCTACAGTGCTGCAAATGACATCGTGTTCTTTTTTCCTTGGCTAATACTCCATCTGTACATGTACCAGTTCTTCTTTGTCCACTCATCTGTTGATGGACTTTTTGGTTGCTTCCATGACTTGGCTATTGTAATGCTGCGGCAATGCACATTTGCCTGCCTGTGTCTTTCCAATTCTGTCTTCTTAGGTTATAGGCCCAGGAGTGGGCCTGCTGGATCATATGGTAGAAAAATATTTACCTAGTAAAGGCACCTCCATTCTGTTCTCGTTAGTGGCTCTTACCAGGTCACGTCCCACTTAACGTTGAGGGTATGCACTTCTGCACAACACCTTCAGCATTTATTGTTTGTAGTTTTTATTGCTGATGTTTATTCTCACTAGTGTGAGCTGCTATATGTTTGTGGTTGGATTTGCATGTGTCTCATAATCCAATGAAATTGAGCTTTCTGGCATGTCCTTTTTTTCTTCAAACTGTGAGTAGAGCTTACCTCTTCAAATTGTTTTCGTGAAGTATGTGTGACATTTAGAAATATTTTGGCCATTACCTACCTAATGACATTCTGAGAGCAGGTTTCATTTACAGCCCTCCAGTACTGGTGCATATGAAGTGACCCTTAGCACAGGTTTTAAAGCTGCTGTTGCAGGTCACGGCCAGAGGGTGGCAGCATTTCTGCTTTTCACAAGCTTTTAACTAGGGAAACAGACTACCTTGCCGTGGTATTTCTCGGTTATAAATTACAGTGGAATGTGCCTGGATAAACCCCCAAATGCTGATGTTTCTTTACTTTTGTTTGTTTTCTAGATTGAGTTTATATTTTTTTATTGGAGTCATATTCCATTGTGTACAAGAACCACTTCTTCTTTGTGCATTCCTCTGTTGATGGACATTTTCGTAGCTTCCAAGTGTTGGCTATGATAAATATTGCTGGAGTGCAGGATTGCCAGGCTGTATTTTTTTTTGTTTTGCAGTACGTAGGCCACTAACTGCCATGGCCACTGCGATTGCAGAGCACAGGCTCTGGACGCACAGGCCCAGCAGCCATAGCTCACGGGACCAGCCGCTCCGCGGCTTGTGTGATTTTCCCGAACCGGGGCATGAACCCGTGTCCCCTGCTCCAGCGGCAGACTCTCAACCACTGCGCCACCAGTGAAGTCCAGCCTGTGTCTTTTTGATTCTCATCCTCTCAGGCGATAGGCCCAGCAGTGGGCATGCTTGATTGAATGGTAGCTCAGTATTTACCTTTTCAATGCACCTCCTTTTTGTTTTCCTTACTGGCTCTTACCATGTCCCACGTTGAACCAAGCCTAGGCATTTCTCCACAACCCCTTCAGCATTTGTTGTTTGCAGAATTTTTGCTGATGGTCATTCTGACTGTTGTGAGCTGATAGGATTTTTGTAATTTGGATTTGCAAGTCTTTAATTATTTCTAAGGTTCATTTTTCCAGACATTTTAAAATTTCTGTTAAAGAACAAATGAAAAAAACGGAGAATACAATTAACCTCTTGAAATTGTCTTCTTGAAAGGTTGCCCTCAAAATTGAATTTTTTGGTCAATATTCGCTCCCAGGATTGTTTTTGAGGGCAGGTGTCATTCACAGGCCTGTAATGAGTGTGAATATTTAGTGACCATTAGCACTGGGTTTAAAGCTGCTGTTGTGGTAAACGGCCACTACGCGGCAGCATTTCTCCATTCCCAAATCTGGTTACTAGGGCAGCAGAGCCGTTCTGGAATCCCTGTTCCTAGGTTGTAAATTAAAATGGAATGTGCCAGGAGAAACCCCCATAAGTTTATGTTACATTATTTCTTGTTTGTTGTTTTAGTTTTTTTAATAGGGCTATTGATTACAATATTGTTTGTCCTAGGTGTACACAATCTGGTTCATTTGTGCATAAAATATATATATATATATATATATATATATATTCATGTACAGATCCACTTCCCATGTAAATTATTGCAGAGTGTTCCATAGACCTCCCTTGCTATATGGTCGGTCTTTTTGTTATGTGTATTTAATAGGTATTTGTACACGTATGGTAACCCTAATCTTAATTTTTCCATTCCCCCCACCTTTCCTTTTAGATAAGCATAGTTTGTTTTCTAAGTGTGTGAGTGTCTTTCTCTGTGCAAATATGTTCATTTGTGTCAGTTGTTAGATAACGCCTGCAAGTGATATCATAGGATATGTCATTTGTTTTCCGACTTACCTCATGTTCTGTGATTATCTCTAGGCTCAACTATGGTGCCTCAAAGAGCAGTGTTTCATTGTTTTCCATGGCTAATATTCCATTGTGTACATGGACCACTTCTCCTTTTTCAACTGATATCGTGATGGACATTTTGGTTGCTTCCGTGTCTTGACTATTGTGAAAATTCCTGCAGTGCAGCTGTTGAAGCCTGTGCCTTGTCGACTCTGGATTTGTCAGGTGAGAGTCTCAGTGGCGGGCCTGCTGAATGGAATGGTGGCTCAATTTTTACTTTTAAACGCAGCTCCTTTCTATTCTTATTATGGGCTGTCACCACTTTACCTCTCACCAGCAGCTAGAGGGTACACAGTTCTCTAAAACACCTTCAGCATGTAATGTTTGTAGACTTCCAGCTGATGGTAGTTGACATGTGTGAGTTGAAATCATTTTGGAGGTTAGATTTGCATGAGTCTAATAAGTACTGATGTTGAGCTTTTATCCATTTTCCTCTTTTTTGAAAATGAGTGAGTAAAACTTACCCCTCCATACAATCTCCTTGAAAAATTGGACAGTTTTGAAATTTTTTGGCCATTCCCTACCTCCGCACAATTTTTTAGGGCAGGTGTCCTTTACAGCCCTGAATCCTTGTGAATGTTAAGTGACCATTAGCTGTGGGTTCAAAGCCGCTCTTGTGGGAAACGGCCACAAGGCGGCAGCATTTCTACATTTCCAAGTCTGGGATTTTGGGCCACAGAGCTTTCGTGGCAATCGTGTTAGTCAGCTGCGAATTAGAGTGCAATGTGCCAGCGCAAACCCCCAAGAGCTCATATCTCCTAAATTGTTGTTTGCTTTTTAAATTTAATTTTTATTAATTATCAGAGCCAATTTGATCAAAATGTAGATTCTCCTAGGTGTACAGTTTCTGGTTCATCCTATCAATGTATCTGTCTATTCCTCTTTGGATCCATTCCCGTGTATGTTATTATAGAGTGTTGAGTAGACCTCTCTTCGTATTCCATAGGTATTTTGTGATTATATATTTCATATGTATTAGTATATGTCTGTTAGCCCCCATATCCTAATTCATACATTCCTTACACCTTTCCATTTGGTTAAACATAATTTGGTTTTCTGAATCTATGCGTGTCCTTCTCTTGGAAATTATTTCATGGGTATCAATTCTTAGGTAACACCTATAAGTGATGTCATAGGATGTCTGTCTTTCGGTTTCTTTCTTACTTCCAGTGTGGTGATTATCTCTAGGTCCTTCTATGGTGGTGCCAACGGCACTGTTCCATGCTTTTTCATGGCTAATATTCCATTGTGTACATGGACGACTTCTTCTTGGTGCATTTTTCTGTTGATGCACATTTTGGTTTCTTCCAGGTTTGGCTATGGTACACCTTGCTGCAGTGCAGGATTGCCAGCCTTTGTGTTTTTGATTCTGGTCTACTCAGGTGATAGGCCCATGAGTGGTCCTACCAGATCACATGGTAGCTCCATTTTTACCCTTAAACGCACCTCCATTCTGTTCTCACTACTGGCTGTTACCAGGTTGCATCCCACCAGCAGCTAAAGGGTATGCAGTTCTCTAAAACCCATTCAGCATTTATTCTTTGTAGACTTTTTTTGCTGATGATCATTCTGACGGCTGTCAGGTGAACGTTTGTGTACACTGGATTTGCATGGCTTTATTAATTCCTGATGTTCAGCCTCTTTCCATTCCCTTTTTTTTAACAAAAACAGAAAGAAAGAAAAAGAAACAGAAGACAAATGTGCATAAATTATGCCTCTTGAAACTGTCGGTTTGAAATATGGATGCCTTTGAATTTTTTGGTCGATATACGACCCCAGGATTTGTTTTCAGTGCAGGTGTGACTTACAGGCCTGCAATTATTTTGAATATCAACTGACCATTAACGGTGGGATTAAAGCTGCTGTTGTGTGAA